>NW_028254658.1:0-212000 GCF_964263255.1 Lissotriton vulgaris
AGGCAATGGATATTGGGTTTTTCACACATTGTTAAGCCTTTGTTGGCATTGTTGTCTAAAGATACACTGATTCCCATTGAATGGACGGATGAATGTCAGAATGCTTTTGAATAATTGAGACAAGCTCTTTGTTCTGCACCAGTGTTAGGTACACCTGATTATACGAAGATCTTTACATTGTATGTACACGAGAAGGATGGGTGCGCATTGTCAGTCTTAGTGCAAGCACACGGAGACAAACAGAGACCTTGTGCATACTTCTCGGCGGTACTCGACCCTGTGGCTCGAGGATTGCCTGGATGTTTTCGAGCAGTCGCAGCAACAGCAGTAGCGATACGACAAAGTGAGGGAATAGTTCTGTCACACAAATTGTTGGTGTTAGTTCCCCATGCGGTAGATGCGTTGTTAAATGAAACGAAAACACAGCATCTAACCAGTGCCCGCCTAACAGGATATGAGCTAACGTTGTTGGCGCCGCACATCACACCAAAACGATGTGCGACACTGAACTCTGCGACTTTACTGCCGGATCCTGTTGCTGAGACTCAGAAGGAAGAACAACATGATTGTGTTTTTCTGACTGAGGAACAAACAAAGGGTCGTATCGACTTACAGGATACGCCATTTGAAGATGTAGATGGGGAACTGTGGGTTGATGGATCGTGTGTGAGGTTACCAGATGGTACGACTTCCGCAGCTTATGCGATCACGACACTTAAGACAGTGGTAGAAGCAGCACGAATACCCCAGAAATCGGCCCAAGCAGCTGAATTGATAGCCTTAACGAAAGCATGTGAGTTAAGTGCTGGGCTATGTGTGAACATTTACACGGATAGTCGTTACGCTTTTGGAGTAGTGCATGATTTTGGCCTACTCTGGAAGGAACGAGGATTCTTGACTTCACATGGAGTACACATTATGCATGGAGAATTGGTACGCGATCTTCTGAATGCATTATTGTGTCCAAAGAAAGTAGCAATAGTCAAATACAGTGCACACAAAAAGGTGACGGATAAAATAGGACAAGGCAATGCTTTCGCAGATCGCATTGCGAGAGAGACCGCTATGCTACACAATAATTCCCCCATGTACGTGGTGAAATCACAAGCCGAGCGGTGGCATGATGCTAGAGAAGAAATATTAGATATACAGAGATCAGCATCTGAAGCAGAACTTACGAAATGGGCCACTGAAGGAATGTTGGATGATGAGGGTTGCTGGAGAAGTAAAGATATGGAAAGATGGAAATTACCTATGGCCTATTTACAAACAATGGTGCAAATGACACATGGGCTGGCACATATTGGAGCTCTCGCAATTACTAAATTGCTTACACGGGTTTGGGAAAATCCTGAAATTGCTAGTATGGCTAAGAGAGTAGTGCAGACCTGTCTGATATGTTTACAGCACAATCCTGGACAATGGACTCATACTCCTAAAGGAGGGTTCGTTCCACCTACTGCACCATTCGAAGTACTGCAAATGGATTACATCCAGCTGGAGCGCTGTAATAACCTCAAGTATGTCCTAGTGGAGGGAGGAGCCAAGCTCGCGAGCGTGATGGTCGCCTTTTAGCTCGGCTCCTGCAGCCCTCCGGCCTGCTTGCCTATCCTGTCTCTTATCCTGTCCGGGGACGACTCCTCTTCGGGGAATTGTAAACAGAACGACTTGTTTGTACTCACCAACTTGCCCCGGGGTCTCGGGGTGCAGCGGCTCCAGAGTTGTGCCCTCCGCGAGATCGGGGCCGCCGTGGAGCCTGGACGGGAACCTGGACGGTGTGATCCGACGGCTCTCGGCCCCGGCCGAGAGCGTGAACCAATGATGGGAGCCGTTGTGCGTAAATCCCGGCGATCCTGGTCCGGGCCTGCCCTGGTGGCCGCGCGGCCGATGTGGGTGAGAAGCCCCGGGAATTGACTCGGTGTTGGGGTCTTCCCCCCTCCGCTGCTTTGTCCGGCGGCCCTGGTCCTCGGCGCCCGGACTCTGCTTGCTGGGGGCGCCGGTGCTGGTGTTGGCGGAGACCCGTCTTGGACGGACATCCTTTTTGCAAGTGGGGCCGCCGTTGCTGGGACCCCCGGAGCTTGTAAAGTCCTACATTTTTGAACTGTTCTTTCCGGGGGACTGGGCTGATCTCACGAAATGGCGGCCGACCCTCTGGAACGGGACTCCCCCTGTGGTGGCGGGCGCGTGTGGCCGAATTGTGCAGGGATCGGATCTGGTGAGCGTGAGCTTACGGTCAGAGATATCCTGGAAGCCCTGAGATCCCTGCACGCATCCCTGGACCCTGATGTCTCGGTGGGCCCGCCACGAAATGCCGCCATTTTGGGCAGCCGTTTCTTCTCATCGCCCTCTTGTTTCAATGACTCCATTGCCTCGCCCCCCTCGCTTGCTGTGAGTGTTCCCACCACTGATCGACGATCGTGTTGTGTGCCGGTGACTTTGGAACTCTCGATTTTTCGGGGTTCTGACCCCGGGGACTTGGACATTGTGCCGCGGCCCTGTCCGACATGGATGCCTGGAACTATTTGTGGACTACCTCCTGTGCCTGCTCCGATGACTTTGCCTTTGTCTATCACAGAGACCCCCTTGCCCGCCCCGGCGGCGAAACTGAACTCCTGTTTTCCAATAACCGTGCTGCGATTGCTGATACATCTCAACTCTCCTTTTGGACTTCTACTCCCTTGCGGACCGATCTACCCCCATGTCGCTATGCTAGTCACCATCTTTCTCGATTATGTATTGGTTTTGTATTTAGTATTTTGTTTCACATTGCCGTATGGTGGGTGGGATTTGTGGCTCGAAAGGGTTGGGGGTGATATGCACGTCTCCTGGTTGATTCCTGGTATACGACTTAGCGGCGCATTTGTTTCTACCAGTGGGGATGTGGGAGGTCCCCTTCTCTCTACGTTTTGTGGCACTGGATGGGGTGTCGTTCTGGTCTGCTTCTGGCTGTGATTGTTTGGTTGGGCGGAGGGCAGCAGCCGACCTTTTTGATTACTGTTATTATGCTCCTCCCTCATGTTTTCTTGTTTTCTTTTTTCTGCGTCTGTTCCTTCTTTGTCTCGTTTTTCTTCCTTCCTTCTTGCTATATTTCGGGTTCTGGTTTAGGGCGACAGGCACGCTGTTGGAAGGGTAGGCCATAGCCTTCTGCAGGGGTGCAGGGTGGGATGGGTGGGCTGGGTTCTATTTGTTGTTTGTTTTCTGGTTCTATGGCCCTTTTGTATCCCTTTTTCGTGAGGCCGCATCTGTCCCGGCCTCCTGTGGTGTGTTTGGGGTGGGGTGTGTGGCGTCGTTCATCCTCCTTCGGTGAGTGAGCTGCTTTTCTTCTCGACTGCCGTACCCTCACTTTGTGCTGATACTCCTGTTGTCTCCTGTTTTCCCGCCACGGGAGGCCTGTGTCGACGTGTCTTCTTCCTTTCGTTTTTATATCTCCTTTCCCTTTTTCATTGTTTCATCTTGTCCTCCCTTCCCCTGCCTTCCCCCCCTCTTCCCCCTCTTTTCCCCCTCTTTTCCTCGTCCCCTCCCCTCTCCCTTCCCTTTTCCTAGAGGTCACAATGACGGGCTGGTTTTGATGTACTGTTTTTCCGATCCCTCTGTTCTGGCTTGGTGGTGTTTTGGGTGGTGGGCATGTGACGATGATAATGCTCAGGGGCCGGATAAGTCTCAAATATCCTGACTTTCTTGTGTGCATGGTGTTGTCTCCCCTATAATGCGGCCCCTTACCCCCTTATTGACGCTGAGGTTGGTTATGGGTTATCGGATGTCTATATATTGAAAGTATGCCTGTCATACGCCTTTTCCCCATATTATAAAAGTAACCCTTTTTTGCTCCCGTGTCTTGGCCCTTTGGTTCCCACGTCTCTTCTCCCCTTTTACGATTATATTGCCTCTGCTTTGTGCTGATTGATTCTGTATTATGTGCATTGGGACCTCTGCTTGCTTTGCACACTGCGTCGGGCCGGTTAGGTTGTAGGCCTCGACTTGTCTTTCCTTTTGATGTCAATAAAGGTTTAAAAAAAAAAGAAAAGTATGTCCTAGTGGTGGTGTGCGCCTTCAGTAAATGGATCGAGGCTTACCCTACGAAAGACAATACAGCATTGACAACAGCTAAGGTGTTGCTCAAAGAGTACTTCCCGCGCTATGGTGTTTGTAAATTTATGTGGAATGATAATGGTCCTCATTTTATTGGGAAAGTAGTGGAGTACGTCCTGAAAGGATTGGGAATCAAGCAACTATTCCACGCTGTCTTTCATCCGCAATCAGCAGGTTTGGTAGAAAGATACAATGCAACTCTGAAGCTGAAGCTAGCAAAGATTGTGGCATCCACATCTTTGAAATGGCCGGACGCTTTGCCTTTGGCATTGCTGTCTATTCGATCAGTGCCACATTCTCGATCTGGCCTCACACCCTATGAAGTGGTGTTTGGAAGGCCGATGAATATTTGGGGAGTTCCTAAACCTCGTTTGATACATGATGTGCCTTGTATAATGATGAGCGACTATCTGGCACGATTAACAAATGATTTACTTTCTATTCATCAACAGGTTCGAGAAGCGCTCCCTGATAACTCCACTGGTGAGGCTCACGATCTTCATCCTGGGGACCACGTGATGGTCCGCGTGTTCGAGCGATCCAGCAGTTTGGAACCGAGATGGCATGGCCCTGAGCAGGTGCTGCTGGCGACTCGGACCGCAGTAAGAGTCACCAACAAGAAACGGTGGATTCATTCCAGCCATTGTCGTCGTGTTTCTCCGGATCTGGTGAGCCCTGTGGTGCTATCCGACTACAGAAAGATTTTGGATGCAGAAAAGAGCCCAGCTGTTACGTCCGATGAATTGAAGGGAGCCTTCCCGAACCATACTGTTTCTGATGGAGTGAAGTACAATCTACGTCCCAGGAAATAATTTCTTTTTGCATTTTTGAACTGGTTGGTGACCGCGCTGAGGTTTGTGAAACGGAAGCCGGGAATATCAAGGGGGGGGGGATCAGTTCTGTCCAGTGTAGCGACACCCGTCTTGAATCTCGGAGAACAAACCAACGGCAGCCTCAGTCCAGAACCATCGTTTTTATTTTTTCGTTTAGTGTTGCTCTTGAAGATTATTGTTTTGTGAACTATGGCATCTCCTTCGACACGAAAAGGGAGAATTCTTGGTACTGTTTTGTTTGTCTTGACCATAATGGTGATCGCAGTAGTAGCTTGGACTATAGAACAATTGTTTCCTGTACGAGAACACCTACTGCCCACCACTCCAAGCCCATCTGAACATTTTCATTTTACTTTGCCTTATCATGAAGAGAGACATAGACAGACTTATTTGAATAACAGTTTTATTCAGATTTTGCATCATACTCACAACATGACCAACACATCAAATTGTTGGGTATGTGGAATGTTGCCCGGACATCAGAAGAGGGGAGGAACTCCACTCATTCCTCTCCCGTTTTCTCATAATGGTTCTTGCAATGCTTGGTACACTCTTCTTTTCACTTTACGATGGCCAACGAAAGGTGGACTACTCTTTCGATTGAACAAGATATGTTTCAATGACAAAGATGGTTATCCACAAGCTGAAGGAACTAAATTTGAATGGGAAGAATATCGTCCGGACAATGTTTCTGCACCTCGTGTCTATACGAATCAAAGACTTATAAATGTAACGAGCTTACATGTGATAACGGTTATTGATACAAAAGCAGATCTTTGTATTAGAAATAAAGGTACAATCCCTGTAGGCCGCAGCAAATGTAATATTACACTTACCTTTGATACGCCAAATGGAATTGCATTTGTAGCTTCACGTAATACATATTTCATTTGTGGAAATAAGGGATACCATCGTCTGCCATTGGGATGGTTAGGAACATGTTACATAGCTTTTGTATTGCCACCTGTATTTATTGCTCCTCCTATGTATCACAATGATTACGTTCTGTATCATGATTTCGTTCTAAACAGAGTTAAAAGAACATTAGATCTTGATGGAATAGACCAAACTGATACCACTTTACAGCAATATGTAGATTTCAATTTGGGTTTATTTTCATTTGTAGGAGCTGCACTGAATAGCAGAAAGATAAGGCGGCTTACACGTGTGGTGGAAGCCGTCGCTAATGAAACTGCCTCTGCTTTAGGGAATATTACTGAAGAATTGCAAATTACCAGAATTGTGACGCTCCAGAACCGGATGGTTCTAGACGTGATACTAGCTGATCGGGGCGGAGCATGCCGCATTATCGGAAGTAGTTGCTGTGTGTATGTGCCAGATAATTCACCTTCCGTGTATGATTCAATTACGAAACTGCATCAGATAGCTGCTGAGATCCACCCAGAAAATGGAACATGGACCTTTTCTGGTTGGTTCTGGACCCTACTCAGTACTTGGGGTTGGAAATTATTAACCATTCTATGTATTTTCATTGGAGTATTGTTTTCCCTTTGTTTATGTATTCAATGTGGCCCAACATTATGTTCTGTATGTATTACAGCCTGTATCCCATCCAAACGTGCTATTATTAAGCAAGAGAGACTGGTCAACGATGAAGTGCTGAAAATAATGGCCGTCAATATTGATGATGAGAATCCTGATTACGTTCGTTATGAGGTAGCTTTTGCTAAACGCTAAAAGGGCTGTCTGTCGTGTTTTGGCAGCTCCTGAGTTAGCGTTTAGCACAGCTACACGGCCTTTTTAGTTAACTTGACCAAAACGAACGGGGGCCATTTTGAATCCTTCTGGCTTCCATGTTATATGAACACGCTGCCTCGTGGTCAGTGTGCCCTTTCATCCTTTCTCGATACCCATGGTCATCTATTCTGCTCGGCAACAGGCTATTTTTAGTACTGGTCAAGCGCACATGCGCACTATGCATCAACTGGTCATTTTTTAGGAATGTTAGCACAAACTGACCAGTGCTACTGAACTCCTCCCACATGCTGGCTGTGTTCCAAAAATGACCTTATATGTACCTAAAATGTGTAACTTGTAAACGCCTACCTTTTTATTGCCATTAAACTGTATAAAAGAGGTCGCGCACCGATGTTCGGTGTGCTACTTCTTACATTGCCGAAGGGTGCTGTAGGAATATACCACCACCCCATGGGGTCCTAATAAACTTGTCTTTTGCATTTTCCAGTGTCCGTGCCAACTTCTATACTAAGGTGTTCGTGAGTTTAGCAGAGTATGTAGGCCTGATTTGAACCCAACACCACAGCATCATCGGCTCCAGGTGTTGCACCTACGTGACAGACAACTCGCCTTCAGTCTACAAAGCAATCGAACACCTCCACAGACTGTCCTCAGAGGTTCACCAGGAACAGGAAAGATGGTCGCTTGGAAGCTGGCTTTGGGACACTTTGAAGGACTGGGGATGGAGGTTGTTTACATTTATATTGATACCAATCATGATACTGTGTGGGTGTTGCTTAGGTATTCAATGTTTGCCACCTTTGTGTTCACTCATTTCCAACTGTACGTGCCCTAAGACTTTGGACTTTAAAACTGAGCACATGAGTCCCCTCTACGAGATAGAAGTACGTGGTCTTATGGGGATCGATCCGAATTGACAAGCTGGCGAGACATGTTAAAAGGGAGGACTGTGGAATTTTAGTTCGTGAACTGAACATCATCTGCGCCATCTTGCCCCTTCCTCAGACTCACGTATGAACATACACGACAGCCATTTTAGGTACCATGGTCTCCCCGTTCACGATCGCTCATCAGCGCACTTCCTTGACCCTGCAATCATCCCCCATGCACCCTGGCTGCCCCCGCTCTCACATGCGCAAGTCATGAAGTCTCCCCTTCCACATGACTCTGTCTCTGAGAATCACACCCCGCGCCTGACCAACACCTCCTTTCCTTCCATGAATACCCCTCTTTTGATAAACCCTTCCTCTACGCTCGATTGTCCACACCAATCCTTCCTTTCATGAATATCTCTCCTTTGATGACCCCTTCCTCTGAGCCTAATTGTCTACACGGACCGCTGGTCATCCCTTAGCCTGAGGATACAGTTTATTGCCCACTACTGTATGCACTCGCCCCTCTTCAAAGGAGCTACTATTGATCACGACCTCCCCACCCCCTGAGATTCGATCAGGCGCACACATTCCAAAGGAATCGGCAGAACACTCAGCTGCGTGATAGCCCCCTCCTATTGTATGAGGGGTAAGGGCCTCTACTGTAGCCATGTGTTGAAATGGGCCGGATCTGGGGGGGGGTACCGGGGATGTCATCTTCATACTTCACAATGTCTTTATTGTAATAAAGAGTGTTCACATGTCTTAAACTAGTGTATAAAAGACCAGGCCTCAGAGAGGCTAAAGAGAGCACCTCGAGACGATGCCTTGTTGTCCGATCTGACGTGTTCTGCTCTGTTCGAATAAAACTTGTTTCCTGTCTTCCTGTCTCCAGCGCCTGCCTCTTTATTTGATAACTCGTAATGGTATCAGAGGCGTTTAACGCCGGGCAAAATTAACTTAAAAGCATCGACTGAATCGCCTGACCATTTTTGTATTTGATTTTTATCAATGGGGAATTAGTCCCTGTTTCTGAGGTGCATTTTTGCCATTGGCTTACATAGGCGGCCTGCAAGGCAGCTGTATTGCGTGTTTTGGGAAGCTGTAGGGGGTGTTCTAGATTTTTGGAGTGGGTTTAGGGGCCTTGGAGCACTGCTGGGAATGTCTAATTTTGTCTCAAAATAGCAGTTTGGTCGTAGGTTGAGAGGAAAGGGGAATTAGGCCCTGTTTCTGAGGTGTTTTTTTGCCATTGGATACATTGGCGGCCTGCAAGGTAGCTGTATTGCGTGTTTTTGGGAAGCTATTGTGGAGAAGTGTGGCTCAGGGGTTAGAGGCGGCAGACCCGGAAGCTGAGATCGGTCCTGGACCAGGGTTCAATTCCCCGCCTCGGCGGGTCTTGGGCTAAAAATTCCACGGACTCGATAATTCTCGCCCCGGTGCCTCCTCGACTCACGGGTTCACACTCTGCGACTCTGGGCAACAGCTTGCTTAATCTCCACAACGGCCCCTCGCGGTGGGATGCCTGACTTTAACTTTGTGGATACCCTGCTATCTCACAGGGGAATATTAGGAAGAGTTCCCTAATGCAAGCGCCGGGAAACCCACTGCGGGTAGCTGTGCGCTATATAAGCTCAACTACATTTACATTTACATTTACATATTTGGGGCTGTTCTAGATTTTTGGGAGTGGGTTTAGGGGTGTGGGAGCACTGCTAGGAAGGTCTCATTTTGTGTCAAAATAGCAGTTTGGGCGTAGGTTGAGGGAAATGGGGAATTAGGCCCTGTTTCTGAGGTGCATTTTTGCCATTGGCTTACTTTGGTGGCCTGCAAGGTAGCTGTATTGCGTGTTTTTGGGTGGCTATTTGGGGGTGATCTAGATTTTTGGGAGTGGGTTTAGGGGTCTGGGAGCACTGCTGGGAAGTTATAATTTTGTGTCAAAATAGCAGTTTGGGCGTAGGTTGAGGGGAAAGGGGAATTAGGCCCTGTTTCTGAGGTGCATTTTTGCCATTGGCTTACATTGGCAGCCTGCAAGGTAAATGTATTGTGTGTTTTTGGGAAGCTATTTGGGGGTGTTCTAGATCTTTGGGAGTGGGTTTAGGGGTCTGGGAGCACTGCTGGGAAGGTCTAATTTTATGTCAAAATAGCAGTTTGGGCGTAGGTTGAGGGGAAAGGGGAATTAGGCCCTGTTTCTGAGGTGCATTTTTGCCATTGGCTTACATAGGCGGCCCGCAAGGCAGCTGTATTGTGTGTTTTGGGAACCTGTTTGGGGGTGTTCTAGATTTTTGGAGTGGGTTTAGGGGTCTGGGAGTACTGCTGGGAACGTCTAATCTTGTCTCAAAATAGCAGTTTGATTGAAGGTTGAGGGGAAAAGGGAATTAGTCCCTGTTTCTTAGGTGCATTTTGACCATTGGCTTACATTGGCGGCCTGCAAAGTTGCTGTATTGCGTGTTTTTGGGAAGCTATTTAGGGGTGTTCTATATTTCTGGGAGTGGGTTTAGGGGCCTGGGACACTGCTGGGAAGGTCTAATTTTGTGTCAAAATAGCACTTTGGGCGTAAGTTGAGGGGAAAGGGGAATTAGGCCCTGTTTCTGAGGTGCATTTTTGCCATTGGCTTACATTGGCGGCCTGCAAGGTACCTGTATTGCGTGTTTTTGAAAAGAAATTTGGGGGTGTTCTAGATTGTTGGGAGTGGGTTTAGGGGCCTTGGAGCACTGCTGGGAATGTCTAATTTTGTCTCAAAATATCAGTTTGGGCGTAGGTTGACGGGAAAGGTGAATTAGGCCTTGTTTCTGAGGTGCATTTTTGCCATTGGCTTACATTGGCGGGTGGCAAGGTAGCAGTATTGCGTGTTTTTGGTGGGCAATTTGGGGGTGTTCTAGATTGTTGGGAGTGGGTTTAGGGGCCTGGGAGCACTGCTGGGAAGGTCTAATTTTGTCTCAAAATAGCAGTTCGGGCGTAGGTTGAGGGGAAAGGGGAATTAGGCCCTGTTTCTGAGGTGCATTTTTGCCTTTGGATTGTATTGGCGGCCTGCAAGGTAGCTGTATTGCGTGTTTTTGGAAGCTATTTGGGGTTGTTCTAGATTTTTGGGAGTGGGTTTAGGGGTCTGGAAGAACTGCTGGGAAGGTCTAATGTTGTGCCTAAATATCAGTTTGGTCATAGGTTGAGGGGGAAAGGGGAATTAGTCCCTGTTTCTGAGGTGCATTTGTGCCATTGGCTTACATTGGCGGCCTGCAAGACAGCTGTATTGCGTGTTTTGGGAAGCTGTTTGGGGGTGTTCTAGATTTTTGGGAGTGGGTTTAGGGGTCTGGGAGCTATGCTGGGAAGGTCTAATTTTGTCTCAAAATAGCAGTTTGGTTGTAGGTTGAGGGAAAAAGGGAATTAGTCCCTGTTTCTGAGGTGCATTTTGGCCATTGGCTTACATTGGCGGCCTGCAAAGTAGCTGTATTGTGTGTTTTTGGGAAGCTATTTGGGGGTGTTGTAGATTTTTGGGAGTGGGTTTAGGGGTGTGAGAGCACTGCTGGGAATGTCTCATTTTGTGTCAAAATAGCAGTTTGGCCGTAGAATGAGGGGAAAGGGGAATTAGGCCCTGTTTCTGAGGTGCATTTTTGCCATTGGCTTACTTTGGTGGCCTGCAAGGTAAATGTATTGTGTGTTTTTGGGAAGCTATTTGGGGGTGTTCTAGATTTTTGGGAGTGGGTTTAGGGGTCTGGGAGCACTGCTGGGAAGGTCTAATTTTGTGTCAAAATAGCAGTTTGGGCGTAGGTTGAGGGGAAAGGTGAATTAGGCCTTGTTTCTGAGGTGCATTGTTGCCATTGGCTTACATTGGCGGCCTGCAAGGTAGCAGTATAGCGTGTTTTTGGGTGGCTATTCGGGGGTGATCTAGATTTTTGGGAGTGGGTTTAGGGGTCTGGGAGCACTGCTGGGAAGGTCTAATTTTGTGTCAAAATAGCAGTTTGGGCGTAGGTTGAGGGGAAAGGGGAATTAGTCCCTGTTTCTGAGGAGCATTTTTGCCATTGGCTCATATTGGCGGCCTGCAAGACAGCTGTATTGCGTGTTTTGGGAAGCTGTTTGGGGGTGTTCTAGATTTTTGGGAGTGGGTTTAGGGGTGTGAGAGCACTGCTGGGAAGGTCTCATTTTGTGTCAAAATAGCAGTTTGGCCGTAGATTGAGGGGAAAGGGGAATTAGGCCCTGTTTCTGAGGTGCATTTTTGCCATTGGCTTACATTGGCAGCCTGCAAGGTAAATGTATTGTGTGTTTTTGGGAAGCTATTTGGGGGTGTTCTAGATTTTTGGGAGTGGGTTTAGGGGTCTGGGAGCACTGCTGGGAAGGTCTAATTTTGTGTCAAAATAGCAGTTTGGGCATAGGTTGAGGGGAAAGGGGAATTAGTCCTTGTTTCTGAGGTGCATTTTTGCCATTGGCTTATATTGGCGGCCTGCAAGGCAGCTGTATTGCGTGTTTTGAGAAGCTGTTTGCGGGTGTTCTAGATTTTTGGGAGTGGGTTTAGGGGTGTGAGAGCACTGCTGGGAAGGTCTCATTTTGTGTCAAAATAGCAGTTTGGCCGTAGATTGAGGGGAAAGGGGAATTAGGCCCTGTTTCTGAGGTGCATTTTTGGCCCGCAAGGTAGCTGTATTGCGTGTTTTTGGGGGGCTATTTGGGGATGATATAGATATTTGGGAATGGGTTTAGGGGTCTGGGAGCACTGCTGGGAAGGTCTAATTTTGTGTCAAAATAGCAGTTTGGGCGTAGGTTGCCGGGAAAGGGGAATTAGGCCTTGTTTCTGAGGAGCATTTTTCCCATTGGCTTACATTGGCAGCCTGCAAGGTAAATGTATTGTGTGTTTTTGGGAAGCTATTTGGGGGTGTTCTAGATTTTTGGTAGTGGGTTTAGGGGTCTGGGAGCACTGCTGGGAAGGTCTAATTTTGTGTCAAAATAGCAGTTTGGGCGTAGGTTGAGGGGAAAGGTGAATTAGGCCTTGTTTCTGAGGTGCATTGTTGCCATTGGCTTACATTGGCGGCCTGCAAGGTAGCAGTATTGCTTGTTTTTGGTGAGCAATTTGGGGGTGTTCTAGATTTTTGGGAGTGGGTTTAGGGGTGTGGGAGCACTGCTGGGAAGGTCTAATTTTGTGTCAAAATAGCAGTTTGGTCGTAGGTTGAGAGGAAAAGGGAATTACTCCCGGTTTCTGAGGTGCATTTTGGCCATTGGCTTACATTGGCGGCCTGCAAAGTAGCTGTATTGCGTGTTTTTGGGAAGCTATTTGGGGGTGTTCTAGATTTTTGGGAGTGGGTTTAGGGGTGTGAGAGCACTGCTGGGAATGTCTCATTTTGTGTCAAAATAGCAGTTTGGCCCTAGATTGAGGGGAAAGGGGAATTAGGCCCTGTTTCTGAGGTGCATTTTTGCCATTGGCTTACTTTGGTGGCCCGCAAGGTAAATGTATTTCTGTGTTTTTGGGAAGCTATTTGGGGGTGTTCTAGATTTTTGGGAGTGGGTTTAGGGGTGTGGGAGCACTGCTGGGAAGGTCTCATTTTGTGTCAAAATAGCAGTTTGGCCGTAGGTTGAGGGGAAAGGGGAATAAGGCCCTGTTTCTGAGGTGCATTTTTGCCATTGGCTTACTTTGGTGGCCCGCAAGGTAGCTGTATTGCGTGTTTTGGGGGGCTATTTGGGGATGATCTAGATATTTGGGAGTGGGTTTAGGGGCCTGGGAGCACTGCTGGGAAGGTCTAATTTTGTGTCAAAATAGCAGTTTGGGCGTAGGTTGCCGGGAAAGGGGAATTAGTCCCTGTTTCTGAGGTGCATTTTTGCAATTGGCTTATAATGGCGGCCTGCAAGACAGCTGTATTGCGTGTTTTGGGAAGCTGTTTGGGGGTGTTCTAGATTTTTGGGAGTGGGTTTAGGGGTGTGAGAGCACTGCTGGGAAGGTCTCATTTTGTGTCAAAATAGCAGTTTGGCTGTAGATTGAGGGGAAAGGGGAATTAGGCCCTGTTTCTGAGGTGCATTTTTGCCATTGGCTTACTTTGGTGGCCCGCAAGGTAGCTGTATTGCGTGTTTTGGGGGGCTATTTGGGGATGATCTAGATATTTGGGAGTGGGTTTAGGGGCCTGGGAGCACTGCTGGGAAGGTCTAATTTTGTGTCAAAATAGCAGTTTGGGCGTAGGTTGCCGGGAAAGGGGAATTAAGCCTTGTTTCTGAGGTGCATTTTTCCCTTTGGCTTACATTGGCAGCCTGCAAGGTAAATGTATTGTGTGTTTTTGGGAAGCTATTTGGGGGTGTTCTAGAATTTTGGGAGTGGGTTTAGGGGTCTGGGAGCACTGCTGGGAAGGTCTAATTTTGTGTCAAAATAGCAGTTTAGGCGTAGGTTGAGGGGAAAATCGTCAATTAGGCCTTGTTTCTGAGGTGCATTGTTGCCATTGGCTTACATTGGGGGCCTGCAAGGTAGCAGTATTGCGTGTTTTTGGTGAGCAATTTGGGGGTGTTCTAGATTGTTGGGAGTGGGTTTAGGGGTCTGGGAGCACTGCTGGGAAGGTCTAATATTGTGTCAAAATAGCAGTTTGGTCGTAGGTTGAGAGGAAAGGGGAATTAGGCCCTGTTTCTGAGGTGTTTTTTGCTATTGGATACATTGGCGGCCTGCAAGGTAGCTGTATTGCGTGTTTTTGGGAAGCTATTTGGGGTGTTCTAGATTTTTGGGAGTGGGTTTAGGGGTGTGGGAGCACTGCTGGGAAGGTCTCATTTTGTGTCACAATAGCAGTTTGGCCGTAGGTTGAGGGGAAAGGGGAATAAGGCCCTGTTTCTGAGGTGCATTTTTGCCATTGGCTTACTTTGGTGGCCTGCCAGGTAGCTGTATTGCATGTTTTTGGGTGGCTATTTGGGGGTGATCTAGATTTTTGGGAGTGGGGTTAGGGGTCTGGGAGCACTGCTGGGAAGGTCTAATTTTGTGTCAAAATAGCAGTTTGCGCGTAGGGTGCCGGGAAAGGGGAATTAGGCCCTGATTCTGAGGTGCATTTTTGCCATTGGCTTACATTGGCAGCCTGCAAGGTAAATGTATTGTGTGTTTTTGGGAAGCTATTTGGGAGTGTTCTAGATTTTTGGGAGTGGGTTTAGGGGTCTGGGAGCACTGCTGTGAAGGTCTAATTGTGTGTCAAAATAGCAGTTTGGTCCTAGGTTGAGGGGAAAGGGGAATTAGGCCCTGTTTCTGAGGTGTATTTTTGCCATTGGCTTACATTGGCGGCCTGCAAGGTAGCTGTATTGCATTTTTTTTAGAAGCTATTTGGGGGTGTTCTAGATTTCTGGGAGTGGGCTTAGGGGTCTGGAAGCAGTGCTGGGAAGGTCTAATTTTATGTCAAAATAGCAATTTGGTCGTAGGTTGAGGGGAAAGGGGAATTAGGCCCTGTTTCTGAGGTGCATTTTTGCCATTGGCTTACATTGGCGCCCTACAAGGTAGCAGTATTGCGTGTTTTGGGGAAGCTATTTAGGGGTGTTCTAGATTTCTGGGAGTGGGTTTAGGGATCTGGGAGCACTGCTGGGAAGGTCTTATTTTGTGTCAAAATAGCAATTTGGCGTAAGTTGAGGGGAAAGGGGAATTAGGCCCTGTTTCTGAGGTGCATCTTTGCCATTGGCTTACATTGGCGCCCTACAAGGTAGCAGTATTGCGTGTTTTTGGGAAGCTATTTGGGGGTGTTCTAGATTTTTGGGAGTGGGTTTAGGGGTCTGGAGCACTGCTGGGAAGGTCTAATTATGTGTCAAAATAGCAGTTTGGTAGAAGGTTGAGGGGAAAAGGGAATTAGTCCCTGTTTCTGAGGTGCATTTTGACCATTGGCTTACATTGGCGGCCTGCAAAGTAGCTGTATTGCAGGTTTTTGGGAAGCTATTTAGGGGTGTTCTAGATTTCTGGGAGTGGGTTTAGGGGTCTGGGAGCACTGCTGAGAAGGTCTTATTTTGTGTCAAAATAGCAATTTGGCGTAAGTTGAGGGGAAAGGGGAATTAGGCCCTGTTTCTGAGGTGCATCTTTGCCATTGGCTTACATTGGCGCCCTACAAGGTAGCAGTATTGCGTGTTTTTGGGAAGCTATTTGGGGGTGTTCTAGATTTTTGGGAGTGGGTTTAGGGGTCTGGAGCACTGCTGGGAAGGTCTAATTATGTGTCAAAATAGCAGTTTGGTAGAAGGTTGAGGGGAAAAGGGAATTAGTCCCTGTTTCTGAGGTGCATTTTGACCATTGGCTTACATTGGCGGCCTGCAAAGTAGCTGTATTGCAGGTTTTTGGGAAGCTATTTAGGGGTGTTCTAGATTTCTGGGAGTGGGTTTAGGGGTCTGGGAGCACTGCTGGGAAGGACTAATTTTATGTCAAAATAGCAATTTGGGCGTAAGTTGAGGGGAAAGGGGAATTAGGCCCTGTTTCTGAGGTGCATTTTTGCCATTGGCTTACATTGGCGCCCTACAAGGTAGCAGTATTGCGTGTTTTGGGGAAGCTATTTAGGGGTGTTCTAGATTTCTGGGAGTGGGTTTAGGGATCTGGGAGCACTGCTGCGAAGGTCTTATTTTGTGTCAAAATAGCAATTTGGCGTAAGTTGAGGGGAAAGGGGAATTAGGCCCTGTTTCTGAGGTGCATCTTTGCCATTGGCTTACATTGGCGCCCTACAAGGTAGCAGTATTGCGTGTTTTTGGGAAGCTATTTGGGGGTGTTCTAGATTTTTGGGAGTGGGTTTAGGGGTCTGGAGCACTGCTGGGAAGGTCTAATTTTGTGTCAAAATAGCAGTTTGGTAGAAGGTTTGGGGGGAAAAGGGAATTAGTCCCTGTTTCTGAGGTGCATTTTGACCATTGGCTTACATTGGCGGCCTGCAAAGTAGCTGTATTGCGTGTTTTTGGGAAGCTATTTAGGGGTGTTCTAGATTTCTGGGAGTGGGTTTAGGGGTCTGGGAGCACTGCTGGGAAGGACTAATTTTATGTCAAAATAGCAATTTGGGCGTAAGTTGAGGGGAAAGGGGAATTAGGCCCTGTTTCTGAGGTGCATTTTTGCCATTGGCTTACATTGGCGCCCTACAAGGTAGCAGTATTGCGTGTTTTTGGGAAGCTATTTGGGGGTGTTCTAGATTTTTGGGAGTGGGTTTAGGGGTCTGGAGCACTGCTGGGAAGGTCTATTTTGTGTCAAAATAGCAGTTTGGGCGTAGGTTGTCGGAAAAGGGGAATTAGGCCCTGTTTCTGAGGTGAATTTTTGCCATTGGCTTACATTGGCAGCCTGCAAGGTAAATGTATTGTGTGTTTTTGGGAAGCTATTTGGGAGTGTTCTAGATTTTTGGGAGTGGGTTTAGGGGTCTGGTAGCACTGCTGGGAAGGTCTAATTGTGTGTCAAAATAGCAGTTTGGTCCTAGGTTGAGGGGAAAGTGGAATTAGGCCCTGTTTCTGAGGTGCATTTTTGCCATTGGCTTACATTGGCGCCCTACAAGGTAGCAGTATTGCGTGTTTTGGGGAAGCTATTTAGGGGTGTTCTAGATTTCTGGGAGTGGGTTTAGGGATCTGGGAGCACTGCTGGGAAGGTCTTATTTTGTGTCAAAATAGCAATTTGGCGTAAGTTGAGGGGAAAGGGGAATTAGGCCCTGTTTCTGAGGTGCATCTTTGCCATTGGCTTACATTGGCGCCCTACAAGGTAGCAGTATTGCGTGTTTTTGGGAAGCTATTTGGGGGTGTTCTAGATTTTTGGGAGTGGGTTTAGGGGTCTGGAGCACTGCTGGGAAGGTCTAATTATGTGTCAAAATAGCAGTTTGGTAGAAGGTTGAGGGGAAAAGGGAATTAGTCCCTGTTTCTGAGGTGCATTTTGACCATTGGCTTACATTGGCGGCCTGCAAAGTAGCTGTATTGCAGGTTTTTGGGAAGCTATTTAGGGGTGTTCTAGATTTCTGGGAGTGGGTTTAGGGGTCTGGGAGCACTGCTGGGAAGGACTAATTTTATGTCAAAATAGCAATTTGGGCGTAAGTTGAGGGGAAAGGGGAATTAGGCCCTGTTTCTGAGGTGCATTTTTGCCATTGGCTTACATTGGCGCCCTACAAGGTAGCAGTATTGCGTGTTTTGGGGAAGCTATTTAGGGGTGTTCTAGATTTCTGGGAGTGGGTTTAGGGATCTGGGAGCACTGCTGGGAAGGTCTTATTTTGTGTCAAAATAGCAATTTGGCGTAAGTTGAGGGGAAAGGGGAATTAGGCCCTGTTTCTGAGGTGCATCTTTGCCATTGGCTTACATTGGCGCCCTACAAGGTAGCAGTATTGCGTGTTTTTGGGAAGCTATTTGGGGGTGTTCTAGATTTTTGGGAGTGGGTTTAGGGGTCTGGAGCACTGCTGGGAAGGTCTAATTTTGTGTCAAAATAGCAGTTTGGTAGAAGGTTGAGGGGAAAAGGGAATTAGTCCCTGTTTCTGAGGTGCATTTTGACCATTGGCTTACATTGGCGGCCTGCAAAGTAGCTGTATTGCGTGTTTTTGGGAAGCTATTTAGGGGTGTTCTAGATTTCTGGGAGTGGGTTTAGGGGTCTGGGAGCACTGCTGGGAAGGACTAATTTTATGTCAAAATAGCAATTTGGGCGTAAGTTGAGGGGAAAGGGGAATTAGGCCCTGTTTCTGAGGTGCATTTTTGCCATTGGCTTACATTGGCGCCCTACAAGGTAGCAGTATTGCGTGTTTTTGGGAAGCTTTTTGGGGGTGTTCTAGATTTTTGGGAGTGGGTTTAGGGGTCTGGAGCACTGCTGGGAAGGTCTATTTTGTGTCAAAATAGCAGTTTGGGCGTAGGTTGCCGGAAAAGGGGAATTAGGCCCTGTTTCTGAGGTGCATTTTTGCCATTGGCTTACATTGGCAGCCTGCAAGGTAAATGTATTGTGTGTTTTTGGGAAGCTATTTGGGAGTGTTCTAGATTTTTGGGAGTGGGTTTAGGGGTCTGGGAGCACTGCTGGGAAGGTCTAATTGTGTGTCAAAATAGCAGTTTGGTCCTAGGTTGAGGGGAAAGTGGAATTAGGCCCTGTTTCTGAGGTGTATTTTTGCATTGGCTTACATTGGCGGCCTGCAAGGTAGCTGTATTGCATTTTTTTTTTGGAAGCTATTTGGGGGTGTTCTAGATTTCTGGGAGTGGGCTTAGGGGTCTGGGAGCACTGCTGGGAAGGTCTCATTTTGTGTCAAAATAGCAGTTTGGGTGTAGGTTGAGGGAAAAGGGGAATTAGGCCGTTTCTGAGGTGCATTTTTGCCATTGGCTTACGTTGGCAGCCTGCAGTGTAAATGTATTGTGTGTTTTTGGGAAGCTATTTGGGAGTGTTCTAGATTTTTGGGAGTGGATTTAGGGGTCTGGGAGCACTGCTGGGAATGTCTAATTTTGTGTCAAGATAGCAGTTTGAGCATAGGTTGCCGGGAAAGGGGAATTAGGCCCTGTTTCTGAGGTGCATTTTTGCCATTGGCTTACATTGGCAGCCTGCAAGGTAAATGTATTGTGTGTTTTTGGGAAGCTATTTGGGAGTGTTCTAGATTTTTGGGAGTGGGTTTAGGGGTCTGGGAGCACTGCTGTGAAGGTCTAATTGTGTGTAAAAATAGCAGTTTGGTCCTAGGTTGAGGGGAAAGGGGAATTAGGCCCTGTTTCTGAGGTGTATTATTGACATTGGCTTACATTGGCGGCCTGCAAGGTAGCTGTATTGCATTGTTTTTTAGAAGCTATTTGGGGGTGTTCTAGATTTCTGGGAGTGGGCTTAGGGGTCTGGGAGCACTGCTGGGAAGGTCTAATTTTGTGTCAAAATAGCAGTTTGGGCGTAGGGTGAGGGGAAAGGGGAATTAGTCCTTGTTTCTGAGGTGCATTTTTGCCATTGGCTTATATTGGCGGCCTGCAAGGCAGCTGTATTGCGTGTTTTGGGAAGCTGTTTGCGGGTGTTCTAGATTTTTGGGAGTGGGTTTAGGGGTGTGAGAGCACTGCTGGGAAGGTCTCATTTTGTGTCAAAATAGCAGTTTGGCCGTAGATTGAGGGGAAAGGGGAATTAGGCCCTGTTTCTGAGGTCCATTTTTGCCATTGGCTTACTTTGGTGGCCCGCAAGGTAGCTGTATTGCATTTTTTTTTAGAAGCTATTTGGGGGTGTTCTAGATTTCTGGGAGTGGGCTTAGGGGTCTGGGAGCACTGCTGGGAAGGTCTCATTTTGTGTCAAAATAGCAGTTTGGGTGTAGGTTGAGGGAAAAGGGGAATTAGGCCGTTTCTGAGGTGCATTTTTGCCATTGGCTTACATTGGCAGCCTGCAGTGTAAATGTATTGTGTGTTTTTGGGAAGCTATTTGGGAGTGTTCTAGATTTTTGGGAGTGGATTTAGGGGTCTGGGAGCACTGCTGGGAATGTCTAATTTTGTGTCAAGATAGCAGTTTGAGCATAGGTTGCCGGGAAAGGGGAATTAGGCCCTGTTTCTGAGGTGCATTTTTGCCATTGGCTTACATTGGCAGCCTGCAAGGTAAATGTATTGTGTGTTTTTGGGAAGCTATTTGGGAGTGTTCTAGATTTTTGGGAGTGGGTTTAGGGGTCTGGGATCACTGCTGGGAAGGTCTAATTGTGTGTCAAAATAGCAGTTTGGTCCTAGGTTGAGGGGAAAGGGGAATTAGGCCCTGTTTCTGAGGTGTATTTTTGCCATTGGCTTACATTGGCGGCCTGCAAGGTAGCTGTATTGCATTGTTTTTTAGAAGCTATTTGGGGGTGTTCTAGATTTCTGGGAGTGGGCTTAGGGGTCTGGGAGCAGTGCTGGGAAGGTCTAATTTGATGTCAAAATAGCAATTTGGTCGTAGGTTGAGCGGAAAGGGGAATTAGGCCCTGTTTCTGAGGTGCATTTTTGCCATTGGCTTACATTGGCGCCCTACAAGGTAGCAGTATTGCGTATTTTTGGGAAGCTATTTAGGGGTGTTATAGATTTCTGGGATTGGGTTTAGGGATCTGGAAGCACTGCTGGGAAGGTCTTATTTTGTGTCAAAATAGCAATTTGGGCGTAAGTTGAGGGGAAAGGGGAATTAGGCCCTGTTTCTGAGGTGCATTTTTGCCATTGGCTTACATTGGCGCCCTACAAGGTAGCAGTATTGCGTGTTTTTGGGAAGCTATTTGGGGGTGTTCTAGATTTTTGGGAGTGGGTTTAGGGGTCTGGAGCACTGCTGGGAAGGTCTCATTTTGTGTCAAAATAGCAGTTTGGGCGTAGGTTGAGGGGAAAGGTGAATTAGGCCTTGTTTCTGAGGTGCATTGTTGCCATTGGCTTACATTGGCGGCCTGCAAGGTAGCAGTATTGCGTGTTTTTGGGTGGCTATTTGGGGGTGATCTAGATTTTTGGGAGTGGGTTTAGGGGTCTGGGAGCACTGCTGGGAAGGTCTAATTTTGTGTCAAAATAGCAGTTTGGGCGTAGGGTGAGGGGAAAGGGGAATTAGTCCTTGTTTCTGAGGTGCATTTTTGCCATTGGCTTATATTGGCGGCCTGCAAGGCAGCTGTATTGCGTGTTTTGGGAAGCTGTTTGCGGGTGTTCTAGATTTTTGGGAGTGGGTTTAGGGGTGTGAGAGCATTGCTGGGAAGGTCTCATTTTGTGTCAAAATAGCAGTTTGGCCGTAGATTGAGGGGAAAGGGGAATTAGGCCCTGTTTCTGAGGTGCATTTTTGCAATTGGCTTACTTTGGTGGCCCGCAAGGTAGCTGTATTGCTTGTTTTTGGGGGGCTATTTGGGGATGATATAGATATTTGGGAGTGGGTTTAGGGGTTTGGGAGCACTGCTGGGAAGGTCTAATTTTGTGTCAAAATAGCAGTTTGGGCGTAGGTGCCGGGAAAGGGGAATTAGGCCTTGTTTCTGAGGAGCATTTTTCCCATTGGCTTACATTGGCAGCCTGCAAGGTAAATGTATTGTGTGTTTTTGGGAAGCTATTTGGGGGTGTTCTAGATTTTTGGGAGTGGGTTTAGGGGTCTGGGAGCACTGCTGGGAAGGTCTATTTTGTGTCAAAATAGCAGTTTGGGCGTAGGTTGAGGGGAAAGGTGAATTAGGCCTTGTTTCTGAGGTGCATTGTTGCCATTGGCTTACATTGGTGGCCTGCAAGGTAGCAGTATTGCGTGTTTTTGGTGAGCAATTTGGGGGTGTTCTAGATTTTTGGGAGTGGGTTTAGGGGTGTGGGAGCACTGCTGGGAAGGTCTAATTTTGTGTCAAAATAGCAGTTTGGTCGTAGGTTGAGAGGAAAAGGGAATTACTCCCTGTTTCTGAGGTGCATTTTTGCCATTGGCTTACTTTGGTGGCCTGCAAGGTAGCAGTATTGCGTGTTTTTGGTGAGCAATTTGGGGGTGTTCTAGATTTTTGGGAGTGGGTTTAGGGGTCTGGGAGCACTGCTGGGAAGGTCTAATTTTGTGTCAAAATAGCAGTTTGGGCGTAGGTTGAGGGGAAAGGTGAATTAGGCCTTGTTTCTGAGGTGCATTGTTGCCATTGGCTTACATTGGCGGCCTGCAAGGTAGCAGTATTGCTTGTTTTTGGTGAGCAATTTGGGGGTGTTCTAGATTTTTGGGAGTGGGTTTAGGGGTGTGGGAGCACTGCTGGGAAGGTCTAATTTTGTGTCAAAATAGCAATTTGGTCGTAGGTTGAGAGGAAAAGGGAATTACTCCCTGTTTCTGAGGTGCATTTTGGCCATTGGCTTACATTGGCGGCCTGCAAAGTAGCTGTATTGCGTGTTTTTGGGAAGCTATTTGGGGGTGTTCTAGATTTTTGGGAGTGGGTTTAGGGGTGTGAGAGCACTGCTGGGAAGGTCTCATTTTGTGTCAAAATAGCAGTTTGGCCGTAGATTGAGGGGAAAGGGGAATTAGGCCCTGTTTCTGAGGTGCATTTTTGCCATTGGCTTACTTTGGTGGCCCGCAAGGTAAATGTATTGTGTGTTTTTGGGAAGCTATTTGGGGGTGTTCTAGATTTTTGGGAGTGGGTTTAGGGGTCTGGGAGCACTGCTGGGAAGGTCTAATTTTGTGTCAAAATAGCAGTTTGGGCGTAGGTTGAGGGGAAAGAGGAATTAGGCCTTGTTTCTGAGGTGCATTGTTGCCATTGGCTTACATTGGCGGCCTGCAAGGTAGCAGTATTGCGTGTTTTTGGTGAGCAATTTGTGGGTGTTCTAGATTGTTGGGAGTGGGTTTAGGGGTCTGGGAGCACTGCTGGGAAGTTCTAATTTTGTGTCAAAATAGCAGTTTGGGCGTAGGTTGAGGGGAAAGGGGAATTAGGCCCTGTTTCTAAGGTGCATTTTTGCCTTTGGCTTACATTGGCGGCCTGCAAGGTAGCTGTATTGCGTGTTTTTGGGAAGGTATTTGGGGGTGTTCTAGTTTTTTGGGAGTGGGTTTAGGGGTCTGGGAGCACTGCTGGGAAGGTCTAATTTTGTGTCAAAATATCAGTTTGGGCGTAGGTTGCCGGGAAAGGGGAATTATACCCTGTTTCTGAGGTGCATTTTTGCCATTGGCTTACATTGGCAGCCTGCAAGGTAAATGTATTGTGTGTATTTGGGAAGCTATTTGGGGGTGTTCTAGATTTTTGGGAGTGGGTTTAGGGGTCTGGGAGCACTGCTGGGAAGGTCTAATTTTGTGTCAAAATAGCAGTTTGGGCGTAGGTTGAGGGGAAAGGGGAATTAGGCCCTGTTTCTGAGGTGCATTTTTGCCATTGGCTTACATAGGCGGCCTGCAAGGCAGCTGTATTGCGTGTTTTGGGAAGATGTTTGGGGGTGTTCTAGATTTTTGGAGTGGGTTTAGGGGTCTGGGAGTACTGCTGGGAATGTCTAATCTTGTCTCAAAATAGCAGTTTGATTGAAGGTTGAGGGGAAAAGGGAATTAGTCCCTGTTTCTGAGGTGCATTTTGACCATTGGCTTACATTGGCGGCCACCAAAGTAGCTGTATTGCGTGTTTTGGGAAGCTATTTAGGGGTGTTCTATATTTCTGGGAGTGAGTTTAGGGGCCTGGGGCACTGCTGGGAAGGTCTAATTTTGTGTCAAAATAGCACTTTGGCCGTAGGTTGAGGGGAAAGGTGAATTAGGCCCTGTTTCTGAGGTGCATTTTTGCCATTCTTACATTGGCGGCCTGCAAGGTAGCTGCATTGCATGTTGTTGGGAAGCTATTTGTGGGTGTTCTAGATTTCTGGGAGAGGGTTTAGGGGTCTGGTAGCACTGCTGGGAAGGTCTAATTTTGTGTCAAAATAGCAGTTTGGGCATAGCTTGAGAGGAAAGGGGATTAGGCCTTGTTTCTGAGGTGCATTTATGCCATTGGCTTACATTGGCGGCTTGCAAGGTAGCAGTATTGCGTGTTTTTGGTGGGCAATTTGGGGGTGTTCTAGATTGTTGGGAGTGGGTTTAGGGGCCTGGGAGCACTGCTGGGAAGGTCTAATTTTGTCTCAAAATAGCAGTTCGGGCGTAGGTTGAGGGGAAAGGGGAATTAGGCCCTGTTTCTGAGGTGCATTTTTGCCATTGGCTTATATTGGCGGCCTGCAAGGTAGCTGTATTGCGTGTGTTTGGAAGCTATTTGGGGTTGTTCTAGATTTTTGGGAGTGGGTTTAGGGGTCTGGAAGAACTGCTGGGAAAGTCTAATGTTGTGCCTAAACATCAGTTTGGTCATAGGTTGAGGGGAAAGGGGAATTAGTCCCTGTTTCTGAGGTGCATTTTTGCCATTGGCTTACATTGGCAGCCTGCAAGACAGCTGTATTGCGTGTTTTGGGAAGCTGTTTGTGGGTGTTCTAGATTTTTGGGAGTGGGTTTAGGGGTCTGGGAGCACTGCTGGGAAGGTCTAATTTTGTCTCAAAATATCAGTTTGGTTGTAGGTTCAGGGGAAAAGGGAATTAGTCCCTGTTTCTGAGGTGCATTTTGGCCATTGGCTTACATTGGCGGCCTGCAAAGTAGCTGTATTGCGTGTTTTTGGGAAGCTATTTGGGGGTGTTCTAGATTTTTGGGAGTGGGTTTAGGGGTATGAGAGCACTGCTGGGAAGGTCTCATTTTGTGTCAAAATAGCAGTTTGGCCGTAGAATGAGGGGAAAGGTGAATTAGGCCCTGTTTCTGAGGTGCATTTTTGCCATTGGCTTACTTTGGTGGCCCGCAAGGTAAATGTATTGTGTGTTCTTGGGAAGCTATTTGGGGGTGTTCTAGATTTTTGGGAGTGGGTTTAGGGGTCTGGGAGCACTGCTGGGAAGGTCTAATTTTGTGTCAAAATAGCAGTTTGGGCGTAGGTTGAGGGGAAAGGTGAATTAGGCCTTGTTTCTGAGGTGCATTGTTGCCATTGGCTTACATTGGCGGCCTGCAAGGTAGCAGTATTGCGTGTATTTGGTGGGCAATTTGGGGGTGTTCTAGATTGTTGGGAGTGGGTTTAGGGGCCTGGGAGCACTGCTTTGAAGGTCTAATTTTGTGTCAAAATAGCAGTTTGGGCGTAGGTTGAGGAGAAAGGGGAATTAGGCCTTGTTTCTGAGGTGCATTGTTGCCATTGGCTTACATTGGCAGTCTGCAAGGTAGCAGTATTGCGTGTTTTTGGTGAGAAATTTGGGGGTGTTCTAGATTGTTGGGAGTGGGTTTAGGGGTCTGGTAGCACTGCTGGGAAGGTCTAATTTTGTGTCAAAATAGCAGTTTGGTCGTAGGTTGAGAGGAAAGGGGAATTAGGCCCTGTTTCTGAGGTGTTTTTTTGCCATTGGATACATTGGCGGCCTGCAAGGTAGCTGTATTGCGTGTTTTTGGGAAGCTATTTGGGGGTGTTCTAGATTTTTGGGAGTGGGTTTAGGGGTGTGGGAGCACTGCTGGGAAGGTCTCATTTTGTGTCAAAATAGCAGTTTGGCCGTAGGTTGAGGGGAAAGGGGAATAAGGCCCTGTTTCTGAGGTGCATTTTTGCCATTGGCTTACTTTGGTGGCCTGCAAGGTAACTGTATTGCGTGTTTTCGGGTGGCTATTTGGGGGTGATCTAGATTTTTGGGAGTGGGTTTAGGGGTCTGGGAGCACTGCTGGGAAGGTCTAATTTTGTGTCAAAATAGCAGTTTGGGCGTAGGTTGAGGGGAAAGGGGAATTAGTCCCTGTTTCTGAGGTGCATTTTTGCCATTGGCCTATATTGGCGGCCTGCAAGACAGCTGTATTGCGTGTTTTGGGAAGCTGTTTGGGGGTGTTCTAGATTTTTGGGAGTGGGTTTAGGGGTGTGAGAGCACTGCTGGGAAGGTCTCATTTTGTGTCAAAATAGCAGTTTGGCCGTAGATTGAGGGGAAAGGGCAATTAGGCCCTGTTTCTGAGGTGCATTTTTGCCATTGGCTTACTTTTGTGGCCCGCAAGGTAGCTGTATTGCGTGTTTTTGGGGGGCTATTTGGGGATGATCTAGATATTTGGGAGTGGGTTTAGGGGCCTGGGAGCACTGCTGGGAAGGTCTAATTTTGTGTCAAAATAGCAGTTTGGGCGTAGGTTGCCGGGAAAGGGGAATTAGGCCTTGTTTCTGAGGTGCATTTTTCCCTTTGGCTTACATTGGCAGCCTGCAAGGTAGCAGTATTGCGTGTTTTTGGTGAGCAATTTGGGGGTGTTCTAGATTGTTGGGAGTGGGTTTAGGGGTCTGGGAGCACTGCTGGGAAGGTCTAATTTTGTGTCAAAATAGCAGTTTGGTCGTAGGTTGAGAGGAAAGGGGAATTAGGCCCTGTTTCTGAGGTGTTTTTTTGCCATTGGATACATTGGCGGCCTGCAAGGTAGCTGTATTGCGTGTTTTTGGGAAGCTATTTGGGGGTGTTCTAGATTTTTGGGAGTGGGTTTAGGGGTGTGAGAGCACTGCTGGGAAGGTCTCATTTTGTGTCAAAATAGCAGTTTGGCCGTAGGTTGAGGGGAAAGGGGAATAAGGCCCTGTTTCTGAGGTGCATTTTTGCCATTGGCTTACTTTGGTGGCTTGCAAGGTAGCTGTATTGCGTGTTTTTGGGTGGCTATTTGGGGGTGATCTAGATTTTTGGGAGTGGGTTTAAGGGTCTGGGAGCACTGCTGGGAAGGTCTAATTTTGTGTCAAAATAGCAGTTTGGGCGTAGAGTGCCGGGAAAGGGGAATTAGGCCCTGTTTCTGAGGTGCATTTTTGCCATTGGCTTACATTGGCAGCCTGCAAGGTAAATGTATTGTGTGTTTTTGGGAAGCTATTTGGGAGTGTTCTAGATTTTTGGGAGTGGGTTTAGGGGTCTGGGAGCACTGCTGGGAAGGTCTAATTGTGTGTCAAAATAGCAGTTTGGTCCTAGGTTGAGGGGAAAGGGGAATTAGGCCCTGTTTCTGAGGTGTATTTTTGCCATTGGCTTACATTGGCAGCCCGCAAGGTAGCTGTATTGCATTTTTTTTTAGAAGCTATTTGGGGGTGTTCTAGATTTCTGGGAGTGGGCTTAGGGGTCCGGGAGCAGTGCTGGGAAGGTCTAATTTTATGTCAAAATAGCAATTTGGTCGTAGGTTGAGGGGAAAGGGGAATTAGGCCCTGTTTCTGAGGTGCATTTTTGCCATTGGCTTACATTGGCGCCCTACAAGGTAGCAGTATTGCGTGTTTTGGGGAAGCTATTTAGGGGTGTCCTAGATTTCTGGGAGTGGGTTTAGGGATCTGGGAGCACTGCTGGGAAGGTCTTATTTTGTGTCAAAATAGCAATTTGGGCGTAAGTTGAGGGGAAAGGGGAATTAGGCCCTATTTCTGAGGTGCATCTTTGCCATTGGCTTTCATTGGCGCCCTACAAGGTAGCAGTATTGCGTGTTTTTGGGAAGCTATTTGGGGGTGTTCTAGATTTTTGGGAGTGGGTTTAGGGGTCTTGAGCACTGCTGGGAAGGTCTAATTTTGTGTCAAAATAGCAGTTTGGTAGAAGGTTGAGGGGAAAAGGGAATTCGTCCCTGTTTCTGAGGTGCATTTTGACCATTGGCTTACATTGGCGGCCTGCAAAGTAGCTGTATTGCGTGTTTTTGGGAAGCTATTTAGGGGTGTTCTAGATTTCTGGGAGTGGGTTTAGGGGTCTGGGAGCACTGCTGGGAAGGACTAATTTTATGTCAAAATAGCAATTTGGGCGTAAGTTGAGGGGAAAGGGGAATTAGGCCCTGTTTCTGAGGTGCATTTTTGCCATTGGCTTACATTGGCGCCCTACAAGGTAGCAGTATTGCGTGTTTTTGGGAAGTTATTTGGGGGTGTTCTAGATTTTTGGGAGTGGGTTTAGGGGTCTGGAGCACTGCTGGGAAGGTCTATTTTGTGTCAAAATAGCAGTTTGGGCGTAGGTTGCCGGAAAAGGGGAATTAGGCCCTGTTTCTGAGGTGCATTTTTGCCATTGGCTTACATTGGCAGCCTGCAAGGTAAATGTATTGTGTGTTTTTGGGAAGCTATTTGGGAGTGTTCTAGATTTTTGGGAGTGGGTTTAGGGGTCTGGGAGCACTGCTGGGAAGGTCTAATTGTGTGTCAAAATAGCAGTTTGGTCCTAGGTTGAGGGGAAAGGGTAATTAGGCCCTGTTTCTGAGGTGTATTTTTGCCATTGGCTTACATTGGCGGCCTGCAAGGTAGCTCTATTGCATTTTTTTTTAGAAGCTATTAGGGGGTGTTCTAGATTATTTCTGGGAGTGGGCTTAGGGGTCTGGGAGCACTGCTGGGAATGTCTAATTTTGTGTCAAGATAGCAGTTTGGGCATAGGTTGCCTGGAAAGGGGAATTAGGCCCTGTTTCCGAGGTGCATTTTTGCCATTGGCTTACATTGGCAGCCTGCAAGGTAAATGTATTGTGTGTTTTTGGGAAGCTATTTGGGGGTGTTCTAGATTTTTGGGAGTGGGTTTAGGGGCCTGGGAGCACTGCTGGGAAGGTCTAATTTTGTGTCTAAATAGCAGTTTGGTCTTAGGTTGAGAGAAAGGGGAATTAGGCCCTGTTTCTGAGGTGTTTTTTTGCCATTGGATACATTGGCGACCTGCAAGGTAGCTGTATTGCGTGTTTTTGGGAACCTATTTGGGGGTGTTCTAGATTTTTGGGAGTGGGTTTAGGGGTGTGGGAGCACTGCTGGGAAGGTCTCATTTTGTGTCAAAATAGCAGTTTGGGCGTCGGTTGAGGGAAAAGGGGAATTAGGCCCTTTTTCTGAAGTGCATTTTTGCCATTGGGTTACTTTGGTGGCCTGCAAGGTAGCTGTATTGCATGTTTTTGGGTGGCTATTTGGGGGTGTTCTAGATTGTTGGGAGTGGGTTTAGGGGCCTGGGAGCACTGCTGGGAAGGTCTAATTTTGTTTCAAAACAGCAGTTTGGGCGTAGGTTGAGGGGAAAGGGGAATTAGGCCCTGTTTCTGAGGTGCATTTTTGCCATTGGCTTACATAGGCGGCCTGCAAGGCAGCTGTATTGCGTGTTTTGGGAAGCTGTTTGGGGGTGTTCTAGATTTTTGGAGTGGGTTTAGGGGTCTGGGAGTACTGCTGGGAAGGTCTAATCTTGTCTCAAAATAGCAGTTTGATTGAAGGTTGAGGGGAAAAGGTAATTAGTCCCTGTTTCTGGGGTGCATTTTGACCATTGTCTTACATTGGCGGCCTGCAAAGTAGCTGTATTGCGTGTTTTTGAAAAGCTATTTAGGGGCGTTCTGGATTGTTGGGAGTGGATTTAGGGGCCTTGGAGCACTGCTGGGAATGTTTAATTTTGTCTCAAAATATCAGTTTGGGCGTAGGTTGAGGGGAAAGGTGAATTAGGCCCTTTTCTGAGGTGCATTTTTGCCATTGGCTTACATTGGCGGCCTGCAAGGTAGCTGCATTGCATGTTTTTGGGAAGCTATTTGTGGGTGTTCTAGATTTCTGGGAGAGGGTTTAGGGGTCTGGGAGCACTGCTGGGAAGGTCTAATTTTGTGTCAAAATAGTAGTTTGGGGGTAGGTTGAGGAGAAAGGAGAATTAGGCCTTGTTTCTGAGGTGCATTTTTGCCATTGGCTTACATTGGCGACTTGCAAGGTAGCAGTATTGCGTGTTTTTGGTGGGCAATTTGGGGGTGTTCTAGATTGTTGGGAGTGGGTTTAGGGGCCTGGGAGCACTGCTGGGAAGGTCTAATTTTGTCTCAAAATAGCAGTTCGGGCGTAGGTTGAGGGGAAAGGGGAATTAGGCCCTGTTTCTGAGGTGCATTTTTGCCATTGGCTTATATTGGCGGCCTGCAAGGTAGCTGTATTGTGTGTTTTTGGAAGCTATTTGGGGGTGTTCTAGATTTTTGGGAGTGGGTTTAGGGGTCTGGAGCACTGCTGGGAAGGTCTCATTTTGTGTCAAAATAGCAGTTTGGGCGTAGGTTGAGGGGAAAGGTGAATTAGGCCTTGTTTTTGAGGTGCATTGTTGCCATTGGCTTACATTGGCGGCCTGCAAGGTAGCAGTATTGCGTGTTTTTGGGTGGCTATTTGGGGGTGATCTAGATTTTTGGGAGTGGGTTTAGGGGTCTGGGAGCACTGCTGGGAAGGTCTAATTTTGTGTCAAAATAGCAGTTTGGGCGTAGGGTGAGGGGAAAGGGGAATTAGTCCTTGTTTCTGAGGTGCATTTTTGCTATTGGCTTATATTGGCGGCCTGCAAGGCAGCTGTATTGCGTGTTTTGGGAAGCTGTTTGCGGGTGTTCTAGATTTTTGGGAGTGGGTTTAGGGGTGTGAGAGCACTGCTGGGAAGGTCTCATTTTGTGTCAAAATAGCAGTTTGGCCGTAGATTGAGGGGAAAGGGGAATTAGGCCCTGTTTCTGAGGTGCATGTTTGCCATTGGCTTACTTTGGTGGCCCGCAAGGTAGCTGTATTGCGTGTTTTTGGGGGGCTATTTGGGGATGATATAGATATTTGGGAGTGGGTTTAGGGGTTTGGGAGCACTGCTGGGAAGGTCTAATTTTGTGTCAAAATAGCAGTTTGGGCGTAGGTTGCCGGGAAAGGGGAATTAGGCCTTGTTTCTGAGGAGCATTTTTCCCATTGGCTTACATTGGCAGCCTGCAAGGTAAATGTATTGTGTGTTTTTGGGAAGCTATTTGGGGGTGTTCTAGAATTTTGGGAGTGGGTTTAGGGGTCTGGGAGCACTGCTGGGAAGGTCTAATTTTGTGTCAAAATAGCAGTTTGGGCGTAGGTTGAGGGGAAAGGTGAATTAGGCCTTGTTTCTGAGGTGCATTGTTGCCATTGGCTTACATTGGCGGCCTGCAAGGTAGCAGTATTGCGTGTTTTTGGTGAGCAATTTGGGGGTGTTCTAGATTTTTGGGAGTGGGTTTAGGGGTGTGGGAGCACTGCTGGGAAGGTCTAATTTTGTGTCAAAATAGCAGTTTGGTCGTAGGTTGAGAGGAAAAGGGAATTACTCCCTGTTTCTGAGGTGCATTTTTGCCATTGGCTTACTTTGGTGGCCCGCAAGGTAGCTGTATTGCGTGTTTTTGGGGGGCTATTTGGGGATGATCTAGATATTTGGGAGTGGGTTTAGGGGTCTGGGAGCACTGCTGGGAAGGTCTAATTTTGTGTCAAAATAGCAGTTTGGGCGTAGGTTGCCGGGAAAGGGGAATTAGGCCTTGTTTCTGAGGAGCATTTTTCCCATTGGCTTACATTGGCAGCCTGCAAGGTAAATGTATTGTGTGTTTTTGGGAAGCTATTTGGGGGTGTTCTAGATTTTTGGGAGTGGGTTTAGGGGTCTGGGAGCACTGCTGGGAAGGTCTAATTTTGTGTCAAAATAGCAGTTTGGGCGTAGGTTGAGGGGAAAGGTGAATTAGGCCTTGTTTCTGAGGTGCATTGTTGCCATTGGCTTACATTGGCGACCTGCAAGGTAGCAGTATTGCTTGTTTTTGGTGAGCAATTTGGGGGTGTTCTAGATTTTTGGGAGTGGGTTTAGGGGTGTGGGAGCACTGCTGGGAAGGTCTAATTTTGTGTCAAAATAGCAATTTGGTCGTAGGTTGAGAGGAAAAGGGAATTACTCCCTGTTTCTGAGGTGCATTTTGGTCATTGGCTTACATTGGCGGCCTGCAAAGTAGCTGTATTGCGTGTTTTTGGGAAGCTATTTGGGGGTGTTCTAGATTTTTGGGAGTGGGTTTAGGGGTGTGAGAGCACTGCTGGGAAGGTCTCATTTTGTGTCAAAATAGCAGTTTGGCCGTAGATTGAGGGGAAAGGGGAATTAGGCCCTGTTTCTGAGGTGCATTTTTGCCATTGGCTTACTTTGGTGGCCCGCAAGGTAAATGTATTGTGTGTTTTTGGGAAGCTATTTGGGGGTGTTCTAGATTTTTGGGAGTGGGTTTAGGGGTCTGGGAGCACTGCTGGGAAGGTCTAATTTTGTGTCAAAATAGCAGTTTGGGCGTAGGTTGAGGGGAAAGAGGAATTAGGCCTTGTTTCTGAGGTGCATTGTTGCCATTGGCTTACATTGGCGGCCTGCAAGGTAGCAGTATTGCGTGTTTTTGGTGAGCAATTTGGGGGTGTTCTAGATTGTTGGGAGTGGGTTTAGGGGTCTGGGAGCACTGCTGGGAAGTTCTAATTTTGTGTCAAAATAGCAGTTTGGGCGTAGGTTGAGGGGAAAGGGGAATTAGGCCCTGTTTCTGAGGTGCATTTTTGCCTTTGGCTTACATTGGCGGCCTGCAAGGTAGCTGTATTGCGTGTTTTTGGGAAGGTATTTGGGGGTGTTCTAGTTTTTTGGGAGTGGGTTTAGGGGTCTGGGAGCACTGCTGGGAAGGTCTAATTTTGTGTCAAAATATCAGTTTGGGCGTAGGTTGCCGGGAAAGGGGAATTATACCCTGTTTCTGAGGTGCATTTTTGCCTTTGGCTTACATTGGCAGCCTGCAAGGTAAATGTATTGTGTGTATTTGGGAAGCTATTTGGGGGTGTTCTAGATTTTTGGGAGTGGGTTTAGGGGTCTGGGAGCACTGCTGGGAAGGTCTAATTTTGTGTCAAAATAGCAGTTTGGGCGTAGGTTGAGGGGAAAGGGGAATTAGGCCCTGTTTCTGAAGTGCATTTTTGCCATTGGCTTACATAGGCGGCCTGCAAGGCAGCTGTATTGCGTGTTTTGGGAAGCTGTTTGGGGGTGTTCTAGATTTTTGGAGTGGGTTTAGGGGTCTGGGAGTACTGCTGGGAAGGTCTAATCTTGTCTCAAAATAGCAGTTTGATTGAAGGTTGAGGGGAAAAGGGAATTAGTCCCTGTTTCTGGGGTGCATTTTGACCATTGTCTTACATTGGCGGCCTGCAAAGTAGCTGTATTGCGTGTTTTTGAAAAGCTATTTAGGGGCGTTCTGGATTGTTGGGAGTGGATTTAGGGGCCTTGGAGCACTGCTGGGAATGTTTAATTTTGTCTCAAAATATCAGTTTGGGCGTAGGTTGAGGGGAAAGGTGAATTAGGCCCTTTTCTGAGGTGCATTTTTGCCATTGGCTTACATTGGCGGCCTGCAAGGTAGCTGCATTGCATGTTTTTGGGAAGCTATTTGTGGGTGTTCTAGATTTCTGGGAGAGGGTTTAGGGGTCTGGGAGCACTGCTGGGAAGGTCTAATTTTGTGTCAAAATAGTAGTTTGGGGGTAGGTTGAGGAGAAAGGAGAATTAGGCCTTGTTTCTGAGGTGCATTTTTGCCATTGGCTTACATTGGCGACTTGCAAGGTAGCAGTATTGCGTGTTTTTGGTGGGCAATTTGGGGGTGTTCTAGATTGTTGGGAGTGGGTTTAGGGGCCTGGGAGCACTGCTGGGAAGGTCTAATTTTGTCTCAAAATAGCAGTTCGGGCGTAGGTTGAGGGGAAAGGGGAATTAGGCCCTGTTTCTGAGGTGCATTTTTGCCATTGGCTTATATTGGCGGCCTGCAAGGTAGCTGTATTGTGTGTTTTTGGAAGCTATTTGGGGGTGTTCTAGATTTTTGGGAGTGGGTTTAGGGGTCTGGAGCACTGCTGGGAAGGTCTCATTTTGTGTCAAAATAGCAGTTTGGGCGTAGGTTGAGGGGAAAGGTGAATTAGGCCTTGTTTTTGAGGTGCATTGTTGCCATTGGCTTACATTGGCGGCCTGCAAGGTAGCAGTATTGCGTGTTTTTGGGTGGCTATTTGGGGGTGATCTAGATTTTTGGGAGTGGGTTTAGGGGTCTGGGAGCACTGCTGGGAAGGTCTAATTTTGTGTCAAAATAGCAGTTTGGGCGTAGGGTGAGGGGAAAGGGGAATTAGTCCTTGTTTCTGAGGTGCATTTTTGCCATTGGCTTATATTGGCGGCCTGCAAGGCAGCTGTATTGCGTGTTTTGGGAAGCTGTTTGCGGGTGTTCTAGATTTTTGGGAGTGGGTTTAGGGGTGTGAGAGCACTGCTGGGAAGGTCTCATTTTGTGTCAAAATAGCAGTTTGGCCGTAGATTGAGGGGAAAGGGGAATTAGGCCCTGTTTCTGAGGTGCATTTTTGCCATTGGCTTACTTTGGTGGCCCGCAAGGTAGCTGTATTGCGTGTTTTTGGGGGGCTATTTGGGGATGATATAGATATTTGGGAGTGGGTTTAGGGGTTTGGGAGCACTGCTGGGAAGGTCTAATTTTGTGTCAAAATAGCAGTTTGGGCGTAGGTTGCCGGGAAAGGGGAATTAGGCCTTGTTTCTGAGGAGCATTTTTCCCATTGGCTTACATTGGCAGCCTGCAAGGTAAATGTATTGTGTGTTTTTGGGAAGCTATTTGGGGGTGTTCTAGATTTTTGGGAGTGGGTTTAGGGGTCTGGGAGCACTGCTGGGAAGGTCTAATTTTGTGTCAAAATAGCAGTTTGGGCGTAGGTTGAGGGGAAAGGTGAATTAGGCCTTGTTTCTGAGGTGCATTGTTGCCATTGGCTTACATTCGCGGCCTGCAAGGTAGCAGTATTGCGTGTTTTTGGTGAGCAATTTGGGGGTGTTCTAGATTTTTGGGAGTGGGTTTAGGGGTGTGGGAGCACTGCTGGGAAGGTCTAATTTTGTGTCAAAATAGCAGTTTGGTCGTAGGTTGAGAGGAAAAGGGAATTACTCCCTGTTTCTGAGGTGCATTTTTGCCATTGGCTTACTTTGGTGGCCCGCAAGGTAGCTGTATTGCGTGTTTTTGGGGGGCTATTTGGGGATGATCTAGATATTTGGGAGTGGGTTTAGGGGTCTGGGAGCACTGCTGGGAAGGTCTAATTTTGTGTCAAAATAGCAGTTTGGGCGTAGGTTGCCGGGAAAGGGGAATTAGGCCTTGTTTCTGAGGAGCATTTTTCCCATTGGCTTACATTGGCAGCCTGCAAGGTAAATGTATTGTGTGTTTTTGGGAAGCTATTTGGGGGTGTTCTAGATTTTTGGGAGTGGGTTTAGGGGTCTGGGAGCACTGCTGGGAAGGTCTAATTTTGTGTCAAAATAGCAGTTTGGGCGTAGGTTGAGGGGAAAGGTGAATTAGGCCTTGTTTCTGAGGTGCATTGTTGCCATTGGCTTACATTGGCGACCTGCAAGGTAGCAGTATTGCTTGTTTTTGGTGAGCAATTTGGGGGTGTTCTAGATTTTTGGGAGTGGGTTTAGGGGTGTGGGAGCACTGCTGGGAAGGTCTAATTTTGTGTCAAAATAGCAATTTGGTCGTAGGTTGAGAGGAAAAGGGAATTACTCCCTGTTTCTGAGGTGCATTTTGGCCATTGGCTTACATTGGCGGCCTGCAAAGTAGCTGTATTGCGTGTTTTTGGGAAGCTATTTGGGGGTGTTCTAGATTTTTGGGAGTGGGTTTAGGGGTGTGAGAGCACTGCTGGGAAGGTCTCATTTTGTGTCAAAATAGCAGTTTGGCCGTAGATTGAGGGGAAAGGGGAATTAGGCCCTGTTTCTGAGGTGCATTTTTGCCATTGGCTTACTTTGGTGGCCCGCAAGGTAAATGTATTGTGTGTTTTTGGGAAGCTATTTGGGGGTGTTCTAGATTTTTGGGAGTGGGTTTAGGGGTCTGGGAGCACTGCTGGGAAGGTCTAATTTTGTGTCAAAATAGCAGTTTGGGCGTAGGTTGAGGGGAAAGAGGAATTAGGCCTTGTTTCTGAGGTGCATTGTTGCCATTGCCTTACATTGGCGGCCTGCAAGGTAGCAGTATTGCGTGTTTTTGGTGAGCAATTTGGGGGTGTTCTAGATTGTTGGGAGTGGGTTTAGGGGTCTGGGAGCACTGCTGGGAAGTTCTAATTTTGTGTCAAAATAGCAGTTTGGGCGTAGGTTGAGGGGAAAGGGGAATTAGGCCCTGTTTCTGAGGTGCATTTTTGCCTTTGGCTTACATTGGCGGCCTGCAAGGTAGCTGTATTGCGTGTTTTTGGGAAGGTATTTGGGGGTGTTCTAGTTTTTTGGGAGTGGGTTTAGGGGTCTGGGAGCACTGCTGGGAAGGTCTAATTTTGTGTCAAAATATCAGTTTGGGCGTAGGTTGCCGGGAAAGGGGAATTATACCCTGTTTCTGAGGTGCATTTTTGCCATTGGCTTACATTGGCAGCCTGCAAGGTAAATGTATTGTGTGTATTTGGGAAGCTATTTGGGGGTGTTCTAGATTTTTGGGAGTGGGTTTAGGGGTCTGGGAGCACTGCTGGGAAGGTCTAATTTTGTGTCAAAATAGCAGTTTGGGCGTAGGTTGAGGGGAAAGGGGAATTAGGCCCTGTTTCTGAGGTGCATTTTTGCCATTGGCTTACATAGGCGGCCTGCAAGGCAGCTGTATTGCGTGTTTTGGGAAGATGTTTGGGGGTGTTCTAGATTTTTGGAGTGGGTTTAGGGGTCTGGGAGTACTGCTGGGAATGTCTAATCTTGTCTCAAAATAGCAGTTTGATCGAAGGTTGAGGGGAAAAGGGAATTAGTCCCTGTTTCTGAGGTGCATTTTGACCATTGGCTTACATTGGCGGCCACCAAAGTAGCTGTATTGCGTGTTTTGGGAAGCTATTTAGGGGTGTTCTATATTTCTGGGAGTGAGTTTAGGGGCCTGGGGCACTGCTGGGAAGGTCTAATTTTGTGTCAAAATAGCACTTTGGCCGTAGGTTGAGGGGAAAGGTGAATTAGGCCCTGTTTCTGAGGTGCATTTTTGCCATTCTTACATTGGCGGCCTGCAAGGTAGCTGCATTGCATGTTGTTGGGAAGCTATTTGTGGGTGTTCTAGATTTCTGGGAGAGGGTTTAGGGGTCTGGTAGCACTGCTGGGAAGGTCTAATTTTGTGTCAAAATAGCAGTTTGGGCATAGCTTGAGGGGAAAGGGGAATTAGGCCTTGTTTCTGAGGTGCATTTTTGCCATTGGCTTACATTGGCGGCTTGCAAGGTAGCAGTATTGCGTGTTTTTGGTGGGCAATTTGGGGGTGTTCTAGATTGTTGGGAGTGGGTTTAGGGGCCTGGGAGCACTGCTGGGAAGGTCTAATTTTGTCTCAAAATAGCAGTTCGGGCGTAGGTTGAGGGGAAAGGGGAATTAGGCCCTGTTTCTGAGGTGCATTTTTGCCATTGGCTTATATTGGCGGCCTGCAAGGTAGCTGTATTGCGTGTGTTTGGAAGCTATTTGGGGTTGTTCTAGATTTTTGGGAGTGGGTTTAGGGGTCTGTAAAAACTGCTGGGAAAGTCTAATGTTGTGCCTAAACATCAGTTTGGTCATAGGTTGAGGGGAAAGGGGAATTAGTCCCTGTTTCTGAGGTGCATTTTTGCCATTGGCTTACATTGGCAGCCTGCAAGACAGCTGTATTGCGTGTTTTGGGAAGCTGTTTGTGGGTGTTCTAGATTTTTGGGAGTGGGTTTAGGGGTCTGGGAGCACTGCTGGGAAGGTCTAATTTTGTCTCAAAATATCAGTTTGGTTGTAGGTTCAGGGGAAAAGGGAATTAGTCCCTGTTTCTGAGGTGCATTTTGGCCATTGGCTTACATTGGCGGCCTGCAAAGTAGCTGTATTGCGTGTTTTTGGGAAGCTATTTGGGGGTGTTCTAGATTTTTGGGAGTGGGTTTAGGGGTGTGAGAGCACTGCTGGGAAGGTCTCATTTTGTGTCAAAATAGCAGTTTGGCCGTAGAATGAGGGGAAAGGTGAATTAGGCCCTGTTTCTGAGGTGCATTTTTGCCATTGGCTTACTTTGGTGGCCCGCAAGGTAAATGTATTGTGTGTTTTTGGGAAGCTATTTGGGGGTGTTCTAGATTTTTGGGAGTGGGTTTAGGGGTCTGGGAGCACTGCTGGGAAGGTCTAATTTTGTGTCAAAATAGCAGTTTGGGCGTAGGTTGAGGGGAAAGGTGAATTAGGCCTTGTTTCTGAGGTGCATTGTTGCCATTGGCTTACATTGGCGGCCTGCAAGGTAGCAGTATTGCGTGTATTTGGTGGGCAATTTGGGGGTGTTCTAGATTGTTGGGAGTGGGTTTAGGGGCCTGGGAGCACTGCTTTGAAGGTCTAATTTTGTGTCAAAATAGCAGTTTGGGCGTAGGTTGAGGAGAAAGGGGAATTAGGCCTTGTTTCTGAGGTGCATTGTTGCCATTGGCTTACATTGGCAGTCTGCAAGGTAGCAGTATTGCGTGTTTTTGGTGAGCAATTTGGGGGTGTTCTAGATTGTTGGGAGTGGGTTTAGGGGTCTGGGAGCACTGCTGGGAAGGTCTAATTTTGTGTCAAAATAGCAGTTTGGTCGTAGGTTGAGAGGAAAGGGGAATTAGGCCCTGTTTCTGAGGTGTTTTTTTGCCATTGGATACATTGGCGGCCTGCAAGGTAGCTGTATTGCGTGTTTTTGGGAAGCTATTTGGGGGTGTTCTAGATTTTTGGGAGTGGGTTTAGGGGTGTGGGAGCACTGCTGGGAAGGTCTCATTTTGTGTCAAAATAGCAGTTTGGCCGTAGGTTGAGGGGAAAGGGGAATAAGGCCCTGTTTCTGAGGTGCATTTTTGCCATTGGCTTACTTTGGTGGCCTGCAAGGTAACTGTATTGCGTGTTTTCGGGTGGCTATTTGGGGGTGATCTAGATTTTTGGGAGTGGGTTTAGGGGTCTGGGAGCACTGCTGGGAAGGTCTAATTTTGTGTCAAAATAGCAGTTTGGGCGTAGGTTGAGGGGAAAGGGGAATTAGTCCCTGTTTCTGAGGTGCATTTTTGCCATTGGCCTATATTGGCGGCCTGCAAGACAGCTGTATTGCGTGTTTTGGGAAGCTGTTTGGGGGTGTTCTAGATTTTTGGGAGTGGGTTTAGGGGTGTGAGAGCACTGCTGGGAAGGTCTCATTTTGTGTCAAAATAGAAGTTTGGCCGTAGATTGAGGGGAAAGGGGAATTAGGCCCTGTTTCTGAGGTGCATTTTTGCCATTGGCTTACTTTTGTGGCCCGCAAGGTAGCTGTATTGCGTGTTTTTGGGGGGATATTTGGGGATGATCTAGATATTTGGGAGTGGGTTTAGGGGCCTGGGAGCACTGCTGGGAAGGTCTAATTTTGTGTCAAAATAGCAGTTTGGGCGTAGGTTGCCGGGAAAGGGGAATTAGGCCTTGTTTCTGAGGTGCATTTTTCCTTTGGCTTACATTGGCAGCCTGCAAGGTAAATGTATTGTGTGTTTTTGGGAAGCTATTTGGGAGTGATCTAGATTTTTGGGAGTGGGTTTAAGGGTCTGGGAGCACTGCTGGGAAGGTCTAATTGTGTGTCAAAATAGCAGTTTGGTCCTAGGTTGAGGGGAAAGGGGAATTAGGCCCTGTTTCTGAGGTGTATTTTTGCCATTGGCTTACATTGGCAGCCCGCAAGGTAGCTGTATTGCATTTTTTTTTAGAAGCTATTTGGGGGTGTTCTAGATTTCTGGGAGTGGGCTTAGGGGTCTGGGAGCAGTGCTGGGAAGGTCTAATTTTATGTCAAAATAGCAATTTGGTCGTAGGTTGAGGGGAAAGGGGAATTAGGCCCTGTTTCTGAGGTGCATTTTTGCCATTGGCTTACATTGGCGCCCTACAAGGTAGCAGTATTGCGTGTTTTGGGGAAGCTATTTAGGGGTGTCCTAGATTTCTGGGAGTGGGTTTAGGGATCTGGGAGCACTGCTGGGAAGGTCTTATTTTGTGTCAAAATAGCAATTTGGGCGTAAGTTGAGGGGAAAGGGGAATTAGGCCCTATTTCTGAGGTGCATCTTTGCCATTGGCTTACATTGGCGCCCTACAAGGTAGCAGTATTGCGTGTTTTTGGGAAGCTATTTGGGGGTGTTCTAGATTTTTGGGAGTGGGTTTAGGGGTCTTGAGCACTGCTGGGAAGGTCTAATTTTGTGTCAAAATAGCAGTTTGGTAGAAGGTTGAGGGGAAAAGGGAATTCGTCCCTGTTTCTGAGGTGCATTTTGACCATTGGCTTACATTGGCGGCCTGCAAAGTAGCTGTATTGCGTGTTTTTGGGAAGCTATTTAGGGGTTTTCTAGATTTCTGGGAGTGGGTTTAGGGGTCTGGGAGCACTGCTGGGAAGGACTAATTTTATGTCAAAATAGCAATTTGGGCGTAAGTTGAGGGGAAAGGGGAATTAGGCCCTGTTTCTGAGGTGCATTTTTGCCATTGGCTTACATTGGCGCCCTACAAGGTAGCAGTATTGCGTGTTTTTGGGAAGTTATTTGGGGGTGTTCTAGATTTTTGGGAGTGGGTTTAGGGGTCTGGAGCACTGCTGGGAAGGTCTATTTTGTGTCAAAATAGCAGTTTGGGCGTAGGTTGCCGGAAAAGGGGAATTAGGCCCTGTTTCTGAGGTGCATTTTTGCCATTGGCTTACATTGGCAGCCTGCAAGGTAAATGTATTGTGTGTTTTTGGGAAGCTATTTGGGAGTGTTCTAGATTTTTGGGAGTGGGTTTAGGGGTCTGGGAGCACTGCTGGGAAGGTCTAATTGTGTGTCAAAATAGCAGTTTGGTCCTAGGTTGAGGGGAAAGGGTAATTAGGCCCTGTTTCTGAGGTGTATTTTTGCCATTGGCTTACATTGGCGGCCTGCAAGGTAGCTCTATTGCATTTTTTTTTAGAAGCTATTTGGGGGTGTTCTAGATTATTTCTGGGAGTGGGCTTAGGGGTCTGGGAGCACTGCTGAGAAGGTCTCATTTTGTGTCAAAATAGCAGTTTGGGCGTAGGTTGAGGTAAAAGGGGAATTAGGCCGTTTCTGAGGAGCATTTTTGCCATTGGCTTACATTGGCAGCCTGCAGTGTAAATGTATTGTGTGTTTTTGGGAAGCTATTTGGGAGTGTTCTAGATTTTTGGGAGTGGGTTTAGGGGTCTGGGAGCACTGCTGGGAATGTCTAATTTTGTGTCAAGATAGCAGTTTGGGCATAGGTTGCCTGGAAAGGGGAATTAGGCCCTGTTTCCGAGGTGCATTTTTGCCATTGGCTTACATTGGCAGCCTGCAAGGTAAATGTATTGTGTGTTTTTGGGAAGCTATTTGGGGGTGTTCTAGATTTTTGGGAGTGGGTTTATGGGCCTGGGAGCACTGCTGGGAAGGTCTAATTTTGTGTTAAAATAGCAGTTTGGTCGTAGGTTGAGAGAAAGGGGAATTAGGCCCTGTTTCTGAGGTGTTTTTTTGCCATTGGATACATTGGCGACCTGCAAGGTAGCTGTATTGCGTGTTTTTGGGAACCTATTTGGGGGTGTTCTAGATTTTTGGGAGTGGGTTTAGGGGTGTGGGAGCACTGCTGGGAAGGTCTCATTTTGTGTCAAAATAGCAGTTTGGGCGTCGGTTGAGGGAAAAGGGGAATTAGGCCCTTTTTCTGAAGTGCATTTTTGCCATTGGGTTACTTTGGTGGCCTGCAAGGTAGCTGTATTGCATGTTTTGGGGTGGCTATTTGGGGGTGTTCTAGATTGTTGGGAGTGGGTTTAGGGGCCTGGGAGCACTGCTGGGAAGGTCTAATTTTGTTTCAAAACAGCAGTTTGGGCGTAGGTTGAGGGGAAAGGGGAATTAGGCCCTGTTTCTGAGGTGCATTTTTGCCATTGGCTTACATAGGCGGCCTGCAAGGCAGCTGTATTGCGTGTTTTGGGAAGCTGTTTGGGGGTGTTCTAGATTTTTGGAGTGGGTTTAGGGGTCTGGGAGTACTGCTGGGAAGGTCTAATCTTGTCTCAAAATAGCAGTTTGATTGAAGGTTGAGGGGAAAAGGGAATTAGTCCCTGTTTCTGGGGTGCATTTTGACCATTGTCTTACATTGGCGGCCTGCAAAGTAGCTGTATTGCGTGTTTTTGAAAAGCTATTTAGGGGCGTTCTGGATTGTTGGGAGTGGATTTAGGGGCCTTGGAGCACTGCTGGGAATGTTTAATTTTGTCTCAAAATATCAGTTTGGGCGTAGGTTGAGGGGAAAGGTGAATTAGGCCCTTTTCTGAGGTGCATTTTTGCCATTGGCTTACATTGGCGGCCTGCAAGGTAGCTGCATTGCATGTTTTTGGGAAGCTATTTGTGGGTGTTCTAGATTTCTGGGAGAGGGTTTAGGGGTCTGGGAGCACTGCTGGGAAGGTCTAATTTTGTGTCAAAATAGTAGTTTGGGGGTAGGTTGAGGAGAAAGGAGAATTAGGCCTTGTTTCTGAGGTGCATTTTTGCCATTGGCTTACATTGGCGGCTTGCAAGGTAGCAGTATTGCGTGTTTTTGGTGGGCAATTTGGGGGTGTTCTAGATTGTTGGGAGTGGGTTTAGGGGCATGGGAGCACTGCTGGGAAGGTCTAATTTTGTCTCAAAATAGCAGTTCGGGCATAGGTTGAGGGGAAAGGGGAATTAGGCCCTGTTTCTGAGGTGCATTTTTGCCATTGGCTTATATTGGCGGCCTGCAAGGTAGCTGTATTGTGTGTTTTTGGAAGCTATTTGGGGTTGTTCTAGATTTTTGGGAGTGGGTTTAGGGGTCTGGAAGAACTGCTGGGAAGGTCTAATGTTGTGCCTAAATATCAGTTTGGTCATAGGTTGAGGGGAAAGGGGAATTAGTCCCTGTTTCTGAGGTGCATTTTTGCCATTGGCTTACATTGGCGGCCTGCAAGACAGCTGTATTGCGTGTTTTGGGAAGCTGTTTGGGGCTGTTCGAGATTTTTGGGAGTGGGTTTAGGGGTCTGGGAGCACTGCTGGGAAGGTCTAATTTTGTCTCAAAATAGCAGTTTGGTTGTAGGTTGAGGGGAAAAGGGAATTAGTCCCTGTTTCTGAGGTGCATTTTGTCCATTGGCTTACATTGGCGGCATGCAAAGTAGCTGTATTGCGTGTTTTTGGGAAGCTGTTTGGGGGTGTTCTAGATTTTTGGGAGTGGGTTTAGGGGTGTGAGAGCACTGCTGGGAAGGTCTCATTTTATGTCAGAATAGCAGTTTGGCCGTAGATTGAGGGGAAAGGGGAATTAGGCCCTGTTTCTGAGGTGCATTTTTGCCATTGGCTTACTTTGGTGGCCCGCAAGGTAGCTGTATTGCGTGTTTTTTGGGGGCTATTTGGGGATGATCTAGATTTTTGGGATTGGGTTTAGGGGTCTGGGAGCACTCCTGGGAAGGTCGAATTTTATGTCAAAATAGCAGTTTGGGCGTAGGTTGCCGGGAAAGGGGAATTAGGCCCTGTTTCTGAGGTGCATTTTTGCCATTGGCTTACATTGGCAGCCTGCAAGGTAAATGTATTGTGTATTTTTGGGAAGCTATTTGGGGGTGTTCTAGATTTTTGGGAGTGGGTTTAGGGGTCTGGGAGCACTGCTGGGAAGGACTAATTTTGTGTCAAAATAGCAGTTTGGGCGTAGGTTGAGGGGAAAGGGGAATTAGGCCCTGTTTCTGAGGTGCATTTTTGCCATTGGCTTACATAGGCGGCCTGCAAGGCAGCTGTATTGCGTTTTTTGGGAAGCTGTTTGGGGGTGTTCTAGATTTTTGGAGTGGGTTTAGGGGTCTGGGAGTACTGCTGGGAAGGTCTAATCTTGTCTCAAAATAGCAGTTTGATTGAAGGTTGAGGGAAAAGGGAATTAGTCCCTGTTTCTGAGGTGCATTTTGACCATTGTCTTACATTAGCGGCCTGCAAAGTAGCTGTATTGCGTGTTTTTGGGAAGCTATTTAGGGGTGTTCTAGATTTCTGGGAGTGGGTTTAGGGGCCTGGGGGCACTGCTGGGAAGGTCTAATTTTGTGTCAAAATAGCAATTTGGGCGTAGGTTGAGGGGAAAGGGGAATTAGGCCCTGTTTCTGAGGTGCATTTTTGCCATTGGCTTACATAGGCGGCCTGCAAGGCAGCTGTATTGCGTGTTTTGGGAAGCTGTTTGGGGGTGTTCTAGATTTTTGGAGTGGGATTAGGGGTCTGGGATTACTGCTGGGACGGTCTAATCTTGTCTCAAAATAGCAGTTTGATTGAAGGTTGAGGGGAAAAGGGAATTAGTCCCTGTTTCTGAGGTGCATTTTGACCATTGTCTTACATTGGCGGCCTGCAAAGTAGCTGTATTGCGTGTTTTTGGGAAGCTATATAGGGGTGTTCTAGATTTCTGGGAGTGGGTTTAGGGGCCTGGGGGCACTGCTGGGAAGGTCTAATTTTGTGTCAAAATAGCAATTTGGCCGTAAGTTGCGGGGAAAGGGGAATTAGGCCCTGTTTCTGAGGTGCATTTTTGCCATTGGCTTACATTGGCGGCCTGCAAGGTAGCTGTATTGCGTGTTTTTGGGGGGCTATTTGGGGATGATCTAGATATTTGGGAGTGGGTTTAGGGGCCTTGGAGCACTGCTGGGAATGTCTAATTTTGTGTCAAAATAGCAGTTTGGGCGTAGGTTGCCTGGAAAGGGGAATTAGGCCTTGTTTTTGAGGTGCATTTTTCCCATTGGCTTACATTGGAAGCCTGCAAGGTAGCTGTATTTGGTTTTTTTGGGAAGCTATTTGGGGGTGTTCTAGATTTTTGGGAGTGGGTTTAGGGATCTGGGAGCACTGCTGGGATGGTCTAATATTTTCTCATAATAGCAGTTTTTTTGAAGGTTGAAGGGAAAAGGGAATTAGTCCCTGTTTCTGAGGTGTATTTTGACCATTGTCTTACATTGGCGGCCTGCAAAGTAGCTGTATTGCGTGTTTTTGGGAAGCTATTGAGGGGTGTTCTAGATTTCTGGGAGTGGGTTTAGGGGCTTGGGGGCACTGCTGGGAAGGTCTAATTTTGTGTCAAAATAGCAATTTGGCCTTAAGTTGAGGGGAAAGGGGAATTAGGCCCTGTTTCTGAGGTGCATTTTTGCCATTGGCTTACATTGGCGGCCTGCAAGGTAGCTGTATTGCGTGTTTTTGGGGGGCTATTTGGGGATGATCTAGATATTTGGAAGTGGGTTTAGGGGTCTGGGAGCACTGCTGAGAAGGTCTAAGTTTGTGTCAAAAAAGCAGTTTGGTCGTAGGTTCAGGGGAAAGGGGAATTAGGCCCTGTTTCTGAGGTGCATTTTTGCCATTGGCTTACATTGGCGGCCTGCAAGGTAGCTGTATTGCGTGTTTTTGGGAAGCTATTTGGGGGTGTTCTAGATTTTTGGGAGTGGGTTTAGGGGCCTGGGAGCACTGCTGGGAAGGTCTAATTTTGTTTCAAAACAGCAGTTTGGGCGTAGGTTGAGGGGAAAGGGGAATTAGGCCCTGTTTCTGAGGTGCATTTTTGCCATTGGCTTACATAGGCGGCCTGCAAGGCAGCTGTATTGCGTGTTTTGGGAAGCTGTTTGGGGGTGTTCTAGATTTTTGGAGTGGGTTTAGGGGTCTGGGAGTACTGCTGGGAAGGTCTAATCTTGTCTCAAAATAGCAGTTTGATTGAAGGTTGAGGGGAAAAGGGAATTAGTCCCTGTTTCTGGGGTGCATTTTGACCATTGTCTTACATTGGCGGCCTGCAAAGTAGCTGTATTGCGTGTTTTTGAAAAGCTATTTAGGGGCGTTCTGGATTGTTGGGAGTGGATTTAGGGGCCTTGGAGCACTGCTGGGAATGTTTAATTTTGTCTCAAAATATCAGTTTGGGCGTAGGTTGAGGGGAAAGGTGAATTAGGCCCTTTTCTGAGGTGCATTTTTGCCATTGGCTTACATTGGCGGCCTGCAAGGTAGCTGCATTGCATGTTTTTGGGAAGCTATTTGTGGGTGTTCTAGATTTCTGGGAGAGGGTTTAGGGGTCTGGGAGCACTGCTGGGAAGGTCTAATTTTGTGTCAAAATAGTAGTTTGGGGGTAGGTTGAGGAGAAAGGAGAATTAGGCCTTGTTTCTGAGGTGCATTTTTGCCATTGGCTTACATTGGCGGCTTGCAAGGTAGCAGTATTGCGTGTTTTTGGTGGGCAATTTGGGGGTGTTCTAGATTGTTGGGAGTGGGTTTAGGGGCCTGGGAGCACTGCTGGGAAGGTCTAATTTTGTCTCAAAATAGCAGTTCGGGCATAGGTTGAGGGGAAAGGGGAATTAGGCCCTGTTTCTGAGGTGCATTTTTGCCATTGGCTTATATTGGCGGCCTGCAAGGTAGCTGTATTGTGTGTTTTTGGAAGCTATTTGGGGTTGTTCTAGATTTTTGGGAGTGGGTTTAGGGGTCTGGAAGAACTGCTGGGAAGGTCTAATGTTGTGCCTAAATATCAGTTTGGTCATAGGTTGAGGGGAAAGGGGAATTAGTCCCTGTTTCTGAGGTGCATTTTTGCCATTGGCTTACATTGGCGGCCTGCAAGACAGCTGTATTGCGTGTTTTGGGAAGCTGTTTGGGGCTGTTCGAGATTTTTGGGAGTGGGTTTAGGGGTCTGGGAGCACTGCTGGGAAGGTCTAATTTTGTCTCAAAATAGCAGTTTGGTTGTAGGTTGAGGGGAAAAGGGAATTAGTCCCTGTTTCTGAGGTGCATTTTGTCCATTGGCTTACATTGGCGGCATGCAAAGTAGCTGTATTGCGTGTTTTTGGGAAGCTGTTTGGGGGTGTTCTAGATTTTTGGGAGTGGGTTTAGGGGTGTGAGAGCACTGCTGGGAAGGTCTCATTTTATGTCAGAATAGCAGTTTGGCCGTAGATTGAGGGGAAAGGGGAATTAGGCCCTGTTTCTGAGGTGCATTTTTGCCATTGGCTTACTTTGGTGGCCCGCAAGGTAGCTGTATTGCGTGTTTTTTGGGGGCTATTTGGGGATGATCTAGATTTTTGGGATTGGGTTTAGGGGTCTGGGAGCACTCCTGGGAAGGTCGAATTTTATGTCAAAATAGCAGTTTGGGCGTAGGTTGCCGGGAAAGGGGAATTAGGCCCTGTTTCTGAGGTGCATTTTTGCCAATGGCTTACATTGGCAGCCTGCAAGGTAAATGTATTGTGTATTTTTGGGAAGCTATTTGGGGGTGTTCTAGATTTTTGGGAGTGGGTTTAGGGGTCTGGGAGCACTGCTGGGAAGGACTAATTTTGTGTCAAAATAGCAGTTTGGGCGTAGGTTGAGGGGAAAGGGGAATTAGGCCCTGTTTCTGAGGTGCATTTTTGCCATTGGCTTACATAGGCGGCCTGCAAGGCAGCTGTATTGCGTTTTTTGGGAAGCTGTTTGGGGGTGTTCTAGATTTTTGGAGTGGGTTTAGGGGTCTGGGAGTACTGCTGGGAAGGTCTAATCTTGTCTCAAAATAGCAGTTTGATTGAAGGTTGAGGGAAAAGGGAATTAGTCCCTGTTTCTGAGGTGCATTTTGACCATTGTCTTACATTAGCGGCCTGCAAAGTAGCTGTATTGCGTGTTTTTGGGAAGCTATTTAGGGGTGTTCTAGATTTCTGGGAGTGGGTTTAGGGGCCTGGGGGCACTGCTGGGAAGGTCTAATTTTGTGTCAAAATAGCAATTTGGGCGTAGGTTGAGGGGAAAGGGGAATTAGGCCCTGTTTCTGAGGTGCATTTTTGCCATTGGCTTACATAGGCGGCCTGCAAGGCAGCTGTATTGCGTGTTTTGGGAAGCTGTTTGGGGGTGTTCTAGATTTTTGGAGTGGGATTAGGGGTCTGGGATTACTGCTGGGACGGTCTAATCTTGTCTCAAAATAGCAGTTTGATTGAAGGTTGAGGGGAAAAGGGAATTAGTCCCTGTTTCTGAGGTGCATTTTGACCATTGTCTTACATTGGCGGCCTGCAAAGTAGCTGTATTGCGTGTTTTTGGGAAGCTATATAGGGGTGTTCTAGATTTCTGGGAGTGGGTTTAGGGGCCTGGGGGCACTGCTGGGAAGGTCTAATTTTGTGTCGAAATAGCAATTTGGCCGTAAGTTGCGGGGAAAGGGGAATTAGGCCCTGTTTCTGAGGTGCATTTTTGCCATTGGCTTACATTGGCGGCCTGCAAGGTAGCTGTATTGCGTGTTTTTGGGGGGCTATTTGGGGATGATCTAGATATTTGGGAGTGGGTTTAGGGGCCTTGGAGCACTGCTGGGAATGTCTAATTTTGTGTCAAAATAGCAGTTTGGGCGTAGGTTGCCTGGAAAGGGGAATTAGGCCTTGTTTTTGAGGTGCATTTTTCCCATTGGCTTACATTGGCAGCCTGCAAGGTAGCTGTATTTGGTTTTTTTGGGAAGCTATTTGGGGGTGTTCTAGATTTTTGGGAGTGGGTTTAGGGATCTGGGAGCACTGCTGGGATGGTCTAATATTTTCTCATAATAGCAGTTTTTTGAAGGTTGAAGGGAAAAGGGAATTAGTCCCTGTTTCTGAGGTGTATTTTGACCATTGTCTTACATTGGCGGCCTGCAAAGTAGCTGTATTGCGTGTTTTTGGGAAGCTATTGAGGGGTGTTCTAGATTTCTGGGAGTGGGTTTAGGGGCTTGGGGGCACTGCTGGGAAGGTCTAATTTTGTGTCAAAATAGCAATTTGGCCTTAAGTTGAGGGGAAAGGGGAATTAGGCCCTGTTTCTGAGGTGCATTTTTGCCATTGGCTTACATTGGCGGCCTGCAAGGTAGCTGTATTGCGTGTTTTTGGGGGGCTATTTGGGGATGATCTAGATATTTGGAAGTGGGTTTAGGGGTCTGGGAGCACTGCTGAGAAGGTCTAAGTTTGTGTCAAAAAAGCAGTTTGGTCGTAGGTTCAGGGGAAAGGGGAATTAGGCCCTGTTTCTGAGGTGCATTTTTGCCATTGGCTTACATTGGCGGCCTGCAAGGTAGCTGTATTGCGTGTTTTGGGGAAGCTATTTGGGGGTGTTCTAGATTTTTGGGAGTGGGTTTAGGGGTCTGGGAGCACTGCTGGGAAGGTCTAATTTTGTGTCAAAATAGCAGTTTGGTCGTAGGTTGAGGGGAGAGGGGAATTAGCCCCTGTTTCTGATGTGCATTTTTGCCATTGGCTTACATTGGTGGCCTGCCAGGTAGCTGTATTGTGTGTTTTTGGGAAGCTATTTGGGGATGCTCTAGATTTTTGGGAGTGGGTTTAGGGGTCTGGGAGCACTGCTGGGAAGGTCTAATCTTTTCTCAAAATAGCAGTTTGATTGAAGGTTGAAGGGAAAAGGGAATTAGTCCCTGTTTCTGAGGTGCATTTTGACCATTGTCTTACATTGGCGCCCTGCAAGCCAGCTGTATTGCGTGTTTTTAGGAAGCTATTTAGGGGTGTTCTAGATTTCTGGGAGTGGGTTTAGGGGCATGGGGGCAATGCTGGGAAGGTCTAATTTTGTGTCAAAATAGCAATTTGGCCGTAAGTTGAGTGGAAAGGGGAATTAGGCCCTGTTTCTGAGGAGCATTTTTGCCATTGGCTTACATTGGCGGCCTGCAAGGTAGCTGTATTGCGTGTTTTTGGGGGGATATTTGGGGATGATCTAGATATTTGGGAGTGGGTTTAGGGGCCTTGGAGCACTGCTGGGAATGTCTAATTTTGTGTCAAAATAGCAGTTTAGGCATAGGTTGCCGGGAAAGGGGAATTAGGCCTTGTTTCTGAGGTGCATTTTTCCCATTGGCTTACATTGGCAGCCTGCAAGGTAAATGTATTGTGTGTTTTTGGGAAGCTATTTGGGTGTGTTCTAGATTTTTGGGAGTGGGTTTAGGGGTCTGGGAGCACTGCTGGGAAGGTCAAATTTAGTGTCAAAATAGCAGTTTGGGCGTAGGTTGAAGGGAAAGGTGAATTAGGCCTTGTTTCTGAGGTGCATTGTTGCCATTGGCTTACATTGGCGGCCTGCAAGGTAGCAGTATTGCGTGTTTTTGGTGGGCAATTTGGGGGTGTTCTAGATTTTTGGGTGTGGGTTTAGGGGTGTGGGAGCACTCCTGGGAAGGTCTCATTTTGTGTCAAAATAGCAGTTTGGGCGTAGGTTGAGGGAAAAGGGGAATTATGCCCTTTTTCAGAGGTGCATTTTTGCCATTGGGTTACTTTGGTGGCCTGCAAGGTAGCTGTATTGCGTGTTTTTGGGAAGCTATTTGGGGGTGTTCTAGATTTTTGGGAGTGGGTTTAGGGGTCTGGGAGCACTGCTGGGAAGGACTAATTTTGTGTCAAAATAGCAGTTTGGGCGTAGGTTGAGGGGAAAGGGGAATTAGGCCCTGTTTCTGAGGTGCATTTTTGCCATTGGCTTACATAGGCGGCCTGCAAGGCAGCTGTATTGCGTGTTTTGGGAAGCTGTTTGGGGGTGTTCTAGATTTTTGGAGTGGGTTTAGGGGTCTGGGAGTACTGCTGGGAAGGTCTAATCTTGTCTCAAAATAGCAGTTTGATTGAAGGTTGAGGAGAAAAGGGAATTAGTCCCTGTTTCTGAGGTGCATTTTGACCATTGGCTTACATTGTCGGCCTGCAAAGTAGCTGCATTGCGTGTCTTTGGGAAGCTATGTAGGGGTGTTCTAGATTTCTGGGAGTGGGTTTAGGGGTCTGGGAGCACTGCTGGGAAGGTCTAATTTTGTGTCAAAATAGCAATTTGGGCGTAAATTGAGGAGAAAGGGGAATTAGGCCTGGTTTCTGAGGTGCATTTTTGCCATTGGCTTACATTGGCGGCTTGCAAGGTAGCAGTATTGCGTGTTTTTGGTGGGCAATTTGGGGGTGTTCTAGATTGTTGGGAGTGGGTTTAGGGGGCTGGGTGCACTGCTGGGAAGGTCTAATGGAAGGTCTAATTTTGTCTCAAAATAGCAGTTCGGGCGTAGGTTGAGGGGAAAGGGGAATTAGGCCCTGTTTCTGAGGTGCATTTTTTCCATTGGCTTATATTGGCGGCCTGCAAGGTAGCTGTATTGTGTGTTTTTGGAAGCTATTTGGGGTTGTTCTAGATTTTTGGGAGTGGGTTTAGGGGTCTGGAAGAACTGCTGGGAAGGTCTAATGTTGTGCCTAAATATCAGTTTGGTCATAGGTTGAGGGGAAAGGGGAATTAGTCCCTGTTTCTGGGGTGCATTTTTGCCATTGGCTTACATTGGCGGCCTGCAAGACAGCTGTATTGCGTGTTTTGGGAAGCTGTTTGGGGGTGTTCGAGATTTTTGGGAGTGGGTTTAGGGGTCTGGGAGCACTGCTGGGAAGGTCTAATTTGGTCTCAAAATAGCAGTTTGGTTGTAGGTTGAGGGGAAAAGGGAATTAGTCCGTTTCTGAGGTGCATTTTGGCCATTGGCTTACATTGGCGGCCTGCAAAGTAGCTGTATTGCGTGTTTTTGGGAAGCTGTTTGGGGGTGTTCTAGATTTTTGGGAGTGGGTTTAGGGGTGTGAGAGCACTGCTGGGAAGGTCTCATTTTGTGTCAGAATAGCAGTTTGGCCGTAGATTGAGGGGAAAGGGGAATTAGGCCCTGTTTCTGAGGTGCATTTTTGCCATTGGCTTACTTTGGTGGCCCGCAAGGTAGCTGTATTACGTGTTTTGGGGGGGCTATTTGGGGATGATCTAGATATTTGGGAGTGGGTTTAGGGGTCTGGGAGCACTGCTGGGAAGGTCTAATTTTGTGTCAAAATAGCAGTTTGGGCGTAGGTTGCCGGGAAAGGGGAATTAGGCCCTGTTTCTGAGGTGCATTTTTGCCATTGGATACATTGGCGGCCTGCAAGGTAGCTGTATTGCGTGTTTTTGGGAAGCTATTTGGGGGTGTTCTAGATTTTTGGGAGTGGGTTTAGGGGTGTGGTAGCACTGCTGGGAAGGTCTCATTTTGTGTCAAAATAGCAGTTTGGCCGTAGGTTGAGTGGAAAGGGGAATAAGGCCCTGTTTCTGAGGTGCATTTTTGCCATTGGCTTACTTTGGTGGCCTGCAAGGTAGCTGTATTGCGTGTTTGTGGGTGGCTATTTGGGGGTGATCTAGATTTTTGGGAGTGGGTTTAGGGGTCTGGGAGCACTGCTGGAAATGTCAAATTTTGTGTCAAAAGAGCAGTTTGGGCGTAGGTTGCTGGGAAAGGGAAATTAGGCCCTGTTTCTGAGGTGCATTTTTGCCATTGACTTACATTGGTGGCCTGCAAAGTAGCTGTATTGCGTGTTTTTGGGAAGCTGTTTGGGGGTGTTCTAGATTTTTGGGAGTGGGTTTAGGGGTGTGAGAACACTGCTGGAAAGGTCTTATTTTGTGTCAGAATAGCAGTTTGGCCGTAGATTGAGGGGAAAGGGGAATTAGGCCCTGTTTCTGAGGTGCATTTTTGCCATTGGCTTACTTTGGTGGCCCGCAAGGTAGCTGTATTGCGCGTTTTTGGGGGGGCTATTTGGGGATGATCTAGATATTTTGGAGTGGGTTTAGGGGTCTGGGAGCACTGCTGGGAAGGTCTAATTTTGTGTCAAAATAGCAGTTTGGGCATAGGTTGCCGGGAAAGGGGAATTAGGCCCTGTTTCTGAGGTGCATTTTTGCCATTGGCTTACATTAGCAGCCTGCAAGGTAAATGTATTGTGTGTTTTTGGGAAGCTATTTGGGGGTGTTCTAGATTTTTGGGAGTGGGTTTAGGGGTCTGGGAGCACTGCTGTGAAGGTCTAATTTTGTGTCAAAATAGCAGTTTGGGCGTAGGTTGAGGGGAAAGGCGAATTAGGCCTTGTTTCTGAGGTGCATTGTTGTCATTGGCTTACATTGGCGGCCTGCAAGGTAGTAGTATTGCGTGTTTTTGGTGAGCAATTTGGGGGTGTTCTAGATTGTTGGGAGTGGGTTAGGGGTCTGGGAGCACTGCTGGGAAGGTCTAATTTTGTGTCAAAATAGCAGTTGGTCATAGGTTGAGAGGAAAGGGGAATTAGGCCCTGTTTCTGAGGTTTTTTTTGCCATTGGATACATTGGCGGCCTGCAAGGTAGCTGTATTGCGTGTTTTTGGGAAGCTATTTGGGGGTCTTCTAGATTTTTGGGAGTGGGTTTAGGGGTGTGGTAGCACTGCTGGGAAGGTCTCATTTTGTGTCAAAATAGCAGTTTGGCCGTAGGTTGAGTGGAAAGGGGAATAAGGCCCTGTTTCTGAGGTGCATTTTTGCCATTGGCTTACTTTGGTGGCCTGCTGTGGTGTTGGGTTCAAATCAGGCCTACATACTCTGCTAAACTCTCGAACACCTGAGTATAGAAGTTGGCACGGACACTGGAAAATGCAAAAGACAAGTTTATTAGGACCCCATGGGGTGGTGGTACATTCCTACAGCACCCTTCGGTAATGTAAGAAGTAGCACACCGAACATCGGTGCGCGACCTCTTTTATACAGTTTAATGGCAATAAAAAGGTAGGCGTTTACAAGTTACACATTTTAGGTACATATAAGGTCATTTTTGGAACACAGCCAGCATGTGGGAGGAGTTCAGTAGCACTGGTCAGTTTGTGCTAACATTCCTAAAGGATGACCAGTTGATGCATAGTGCGCATGTGCGCTTGACCAGTACTAAAAATAGCCTGTTGCCGAGCAGAGTAGATGACCATGGGTATCGAGAAAGGCGAAAGGGCACACTGACCACGAGGCAGCGTGTTCATATAAATGGAAGCCAGAAGGAACCAAAATGGCCCCCGTTCGTTTTGGTCAAGTTAACGAAAAAGGCCGTGTAGCTGTGCTAAACGCTAACTCAGGAGCTGCCAAAACACGACAGACGGCCCTTTTAGCGTTTAGCAAAAGCTACCTCATAACGAACGTAATCAGGATTCTCGTCATCAATGTTGATGGCCATTATTTTCAGCACTTCATCGTTGACCAGTTTCTCTTGCTTAATAATAGCACGTTTGGATGGGATACAGGCTGTAATACATACAGTACATACTGTCGGACCACATTGAATACATAGGCAAAGGGAAAATAATATTCCAATAAAAATACATAGAATGGTTAATAATTTCCAACCCCAAGTACTGAGTAGGGTCCAGAACCAACCAGAAAAGGTCCATGTTCCATTTTCTGGGTGGTTCTCAGCAGCTATCTTATGCAGTTTCGTAATTGAATCATACACGGAAGGTGAATTATCTGGCACATACACACAGCAACTACTTCCGATAATGCGGCATGCTCCGCCCTGATCAGCTAGTATCACGTCTAGAACCATCCGGTTCTGGAGCGTCACAATTCTGGTAATTTGCAATTCTTCAGTAATATTCCCTAAAGCAGAGGCAGTTTCATTAGCGACGGCTTCCACCACACGTGTAAGCCGCCTTATCTTTCTGCTATTCAGTGCAGCTCCTACAAATGAAAATAAACACAAATTGAAATCTACATATTGCTGTAAAGTGGTATCAGTTTGGTCTATTCCATCAAAATCTAATGTTCTTTTAACTCTGTTTAGAACGAAATCATGATACAGAACGTAATCATTGTGATACATAGGAGGAGCAATAAATACAGGTGGCAATACAAAAGCTATGTAACATGTTCCTAACCATCCCAATGGCAGACGATGGTATCCCTTATTTCCACAAATGAAATATGTATTACGTGAAGCTACAAATGCAATTCCATTTGGCGTATCAAAGGTAAGTGTAATATTACATTCGCTGCGGCCTACAGGGATTGTACCTTTATTTCTAATACAAAGATCTGCTTTTGTATCAATAACCGTTATCACATGTAAGCTCGTTACATTTATAAGTCTTTGATTCGTATAGACACGAGGTGCAGAAACATTGTCTGGACGATATTCTTCCCATTCAAATTTAGTTCCTTCAGCTTGTGGATAACCATCTTTGTCATTGAAACATATCTTGTTCAATCGAAAGAGTAGTCCACCTTTCGTTGGCCATCGTAAAGTGAAAAGAAGAGTGTACCAAGCATTGCAAGAACCATTATGAGAAAACGGGAGAGGAATGAGTGGAGTTCCTCCCCTCTTCTGATGTCCGGGCAACATTCCACATACCCAACAATTTGATGTGTTGGTCATGTTGTGAGTATGATGCAAAATCTGAATAAAACTGTTATTCAAATAAGTCTGTCTATGTCTCTCTTCATGATAAGGCAAAGTAAAATGAAAATGTTCAGATGGGCTTGGAGTGGTGGGCAGTAGGTGTTCTCGTGCAGGAAACAATTGTTCTATAGTCCAAGCTACTACTGCGATCACCACTATGGTCAAGACAAACAAAACAGTACCAAGAATTTTCCTTTTTCGTGTCGAAGGAGATGCCATAGTTCGCAAAACAATAATGTTCAAGAGCAACACTAAACGAAAAAATAAAAACTATGGTTCTGGACTGAGGCTGCCGTTGGTTTGTTCTCCGAGATTCAAGACGGGTGTCGCTACACTGGACAGAACTGATCCCCCCCCCATGATATTCCCGGCTTCCGTTTCACAAACCTCAGCGCGGTCACCAACCAGTTCAAAAATGCAAAAAGAAATTATTTCCTGGGACGTAGATTGTACTTCACTCCATCAGAAACAGTGTGGTCCGGGAAGGCTCCCTCCAATTCATCGGACGTAACAGCTGGGCTCTTTTCTGTATCCAAAATCTTTCTGTAGTCGGATAGCACCACAGGGCTCACCAGATCCGGAGAAACACGACGACAATGGCTGGAATTAATCCACCGTTTCTTGTTGGTGACTCTTACTGCGGTCCGAGTCGCCAGCAGCACCTGCTCAGGGCCATGCCATCTCGGTTCCAAACTGCTGGATCGCTCGAACACGCGGACCATCACGTGGTCCCCAGGATGAAGATCGTGAGCCTCACCAGTGGAGTTATCAGGGAGCGCTTCTCGAACCTGTTGATGAATAGAAAGTAAATCATTTGTTAATCGTGCCAAATAATCATTCATCATTATACAAGGCACATCATGTATCAAACGAGGTTTAGGAACTCCCCAAATATTCATCGGCCTTCCAAACACCACTTCATAGGGTGTGAGGCCAGATCGAGAATGTGGCACTGATCGAATAGACAGCAATGCCAAAGGCAAAGCGTCCGGCCATTTCAAAGATGTGGATGCCACAATCTTTGCTAGCTTCAGCTTCAGAGTTGCATTGTATCTTTCTACCAAACCTGCTGATTGCGGATGAAAGACAGCGTGGAATCGTTGCTTGATTCCCAATCCTTTCAGGACGTACTCCACTACTTTCCCAATAAAATGAGGACCATTATCATTCCACATAAACTTACAAACACCATAGCGCGGGAAATACTCTTTGAGCAACACCTTAGCTGTTGTCAATGCTGTATTGTCTTTCGTAGGGTAAGCCTCGATCCATTTACTGAAGGCACACACCACCACTAGGACATACTTGAGGTTATTACAGTGCTCCAGCTGGATGTAATCCATTTGCAGTACTTGGAATGGTGCAGTAGGTGGAACGAACCCTCCTTTAGGAGTATGAGTCCCTTGTCCAGGATTGTGCTTAAACATATCAGACAGGTCTGCACTACTCTCTTAGCCGTACTAGCAATTTCAGGATTTTCCCAAACCGGTGTAAGCAATTTAATAATTGCGAGAGCTCCAATATGTGCCAGCCCATGTGTCATTTGCACCATTGTTTGTAAATAGGCCATAGGTAATTTCCATCTTTCCATATCTTTACTTCGCCAGCAACCCTCATCATCCAACATTCCTTCAGTGGCCCATTTCGTAAGTTCTGCTTCAGATGCTGATCTCTGTATATCTAATATTTCTTCTCTAGCATCATGCCACCGCTCGGCTTGTGATTTCACCACGTACATGGGGGAATTATTGTGTAGCATAGCGGTCTCTCTCGCAATGCGATCTGCGAAAGCATTGCCTTGTCCTATTTTATGCGTCACCTTTTTGTGTGCACTGCATTTGACTATTGCTACTTTCATCGGACATAATAGTGCATTCAGAAGATCGCGTACCAATTCTCCATGCATAATGTGTACTCCATGTGAAGTCAAGAATCCTCGTTCCTTCCAGAGTAGGCCAAAATCATGCACTACTCCAAAAGCGTAACGACTATCCGTGTAAATGTTCACACATAGCCCAGCACTTAACTCACATGCTTTCGTTAAGGCTATCAATTCAGCTGCTTGGGCCGATTTCTGGGGTATTCGTGCTGCTTCTACCACTGTCTTAAGTGTCGTGATCGCATAAGCTGCGGAATTCGTACCATCTGGTAACTTCACACATGACCCATCAACCCACAGTTCCCCATCTACATCTGCAAATGGCGTATCCTGTAAGTCGATACGACCCTTTGTTTGTTCCTCAGTCAGAAAAACACAATCATGTTGTTCTTCCTTCTGAGTCTCAGCAACAGGATCCGGCAGTAAAGTCGCAGGGTTCAGTGTCGCACATCGTTTTAGTGTGATGTGCGGCGCCAACAACGTTAGCTCATATCCTGTTAGGCGGCCACTGGTTAGATGCTGTGTTTTCGTTTGATTCAACAACGCATCTACCGCATGGGGAACTAACACCAACAATTTGTGTGACAGAACTATTCCCTCACTTTGTCGTATCGCTACTGCTGTTGCTGCGACTGCTCGAAAACATCCAGGAAATCCTCGAGCCACAGGGTCGAGTACCGCCGAGAAGTATGCACAAGGTCTCTGTTTGTCTCCATGTGCTTGCACTAAGACTGACAATGCACACCCATCCTTCTCGTGTACATACAATGTAAAGATCTTCGTATAATCAGGTGTACCTAACACTGGTGCAGAACAAAGAGCTTGTCTCAATTGTTTAAAAGCATTCTGACATTCATCCGTCCATTCAATGGGAATCGGTGTATCTTTAGACAACAATGCCAACAAAGGCTTAACAATATGTGAAAAACCCAATATCCATTGCCTACAAAAAGACGTCAGACCTATGAAGGCATGAACATCTTTCTGAGTGCGGGGGAATGGTGTATCTAAAACTGCTTGAATTCGATCTGGTGTTAATGCACGGCCCTCCTTAGACAAAAGATGACCGAGGTAGGTCACCTTGGGTCTACAATACTGTAACTTTTTCTTCGAAACCTTATGATTATTTTTGGCTAAGAAGGAAAGCAAGGAAAAGGTACTTTTCTCACATTGTTCCTGCGTGTCTGCTGCAAGTAAGATGTCATCCACATACTGAATAAGAGCCACACCATCTTGCAATTCGAAGGAATCAAGCTGCCTTTTTAAAGCCTGACTATAGATGCTAGGACTTTCTGTATAGCCTTGAGGAACTCGACAGAATCTATACGATTTATTATTTAATGTAAATCCGAAGAGATATCTACTATCAGGATGTACAGGAATCAAGAAAAATGCGTTTTTCAAATCGACAACCGTAAAAGTAGTTGCCGTCGGTGGAACCAACGTAAGCAACGTGGTGATGTCAGACACCACCGGGTACTGAGGCACTACTATCTTGTTGATTTCCCTCAAATCAATAATAAAACAGTAAACCTTAGCATCTGTATCTCTTTTAAGGATAGGTAGAATTGGGCTGTTGCAAACATTGTAAGGAACTTCCTCAACTACTCCTGCCAAAATCAGATCATTCACAATGTGTATCAAAGCAATTTCACCTTCTCTCGAAATTTTATATTGTGGGACACGTGGCAGAGATACTCCCTCCTTTACAGTAATATGTACTGGGGGAATACTCATCTGTCCTACGTCAGTATCAGAAGTGGCCCACAATGTTTTCGGTAGGGAGGCTAATACTTCAGATTCATGGAGAAGACACACTCGCTCAACTTCTGGATAATTTTCGTTCAACACAACTCGCACTCCTTCCGGGGCACAGCGAATAGTAGCTCGAAAATGTTTTAACATATCGAGTCCCATAATATTATCTGGTGTATTTGGAGACAGCAAAAAGGGACAAGGGGCAGCAAATTTATCAACATGAAATGCAACGGGTTGAGACAGTGGGCTAGAAGTAGGTGTTCCATCGAACCCTATAGCTGTAATTACTTCGCCAGACAGGGGAGCCCTTGGAACCAAGTGTTTGGACAAAGCGCTACGAGTAGCTCCTGTATCGACCAGAAATTGATCAGTGGAACCCAAAACATGTGCTTCTATATATGGACCCCTTTGATCAACTGGTACCTCAACCGATTCCACACCCCATCCTACGCAATCCTATGCGTAGCGCTCATCGCGTGGCTCAGCAGAGCCACCCTCATTTATCTGATATTGATTGCGATTATCAAACGTATTATAATATGCCTGACCACGACCCCTTGCTCCATATCCTCCACGATCATTTGATCCATAACCTCCTTGATCATTTGATCCCCATCCTCTTGGCCCTCCATAATTGCTCCTAGACTTTCCACTTCCTCGTCCCCTCAAATTACACTGTTCTCGAAACACCGGACAGTCTGCAATCCAATGTCCAAACTGCTTACAGTATGCACACTGATTCACAGATATGTCAGAACGAGGAGGAGGAACATTATTATACGATCCTCGTCCCCCTCTATTGTTTCCCCTCGTAGTCTGTACCTGAGCCAACATTACCTTTGTCTTCAAATCCTTCGCTTTCTTATCACTACTTTCCTTTGCCTCCAATTCCTGTCGCTCGTAATATTGAGCCATAGTCAATAAAGAAGCAGGGGTTGCCGTGGTCCACGAACTTTCACTCGCTTTTAATCGTTTTGCAATCTCCGGTAGGAGATTAGCCACATACTTGTCAACGAATAAATGCCTGCCTGTATCTTCTGTTAATGATTTTCCACTATAATCATGGAACGCTTCCTCAAAGTGAGAGAAGAAATCAGAAACCGATTCATCCGTTTTCTGCTTACAAGAGGCTAATATAGTCCAATCAATCTTTTTAGCGGGAACAAGAGTCTTTAATTTTTTTAGTATGGCCCCTGGAAGGTCTAATATCAATTGACAAGGCTTGCATGCTGGTTCCCTATCTAAATCCGCTTGAACTAGATCCTTCCAACTGGCCCCGAGAGTCGTGTGGTCATCAAACTTACGAATCGCCCTCCACATATCAGGGGGCAATATTAACCCAAAAAACAGATCAATATCAACTAACGTCATAATACACGATGAAATTGCACTTTCAACACTTTCATAGAAAGCCGCTGGATTTTTACGGGGATCAGGCAAAGCATTCTTAAGCGCCATAACGTCTGCTCTATTCCAAGGCGTATAAACCCAGTTATACACAAAGTACCCTTTCGCGTCTTTAGATCTTTTATCATCATCTGTGCCATCCCCTTTATGAGGGACATATAAAGGCGCAGCTTCTCGCATAGGTCTAACATTAATCGCAGCGATCTTATCTGTTCCAAAGATTGAACATTCTTTGGATATCTCCGTCGATCCGGACGCAGGCGGACCCGATGACTTTTCCAACTCCCGTAGCCGTGTCGCCTCATTCCGTAGCTGAACCAAGCGTTTGAAATATTCATCCGCATCTGAAAGAACAAAGAGACCTTTACGAAAGTTATCACGACCCTTGGATATATCCTTTGGTTCTAATTCTGTAGAATACCTTCTAAATCGGTCAACAACCTCATCACCAAAATGATCTAAAAAATACAACCTCTCCCTATCGGACCATTCTTCCATTTGCTTACTAATGTCAGAGACAGTTACAGAATTAACATTTAGCTTTCGTGCAAACGAACGCAATTCCGCCGTTCGATCCGACGATAACCTTGTACGCTGTGCATTCTGATCGTCCTCATCCGAGTCCTTGTTCGGAGCCGTAGGTGCGACGTACGGAGGCGGACAGCGATCTAGTAATGAAAAATCATCTGTTTCATTAGTAAGGACCGGATAAAGAGGACGCCGGATTGGAAACTGACCATTAACCTGCAAATTGTGTTCTTGAGTCTCCCTCTCTTTCTGTTCCTGTAACTCCTTCTCCTGTAGCTGTAAAGCTTTATCACGTGCAGCCTTCCGCTGCACCTTCTCCGCCAAGGCTTCCTCACGCTTCACTCGTTCACGCACCTCTTTCTCCCACATATGCACACAATCAAACATATCTTGTCTAGACCTTCGCTGAAACAAACACTGCTCTACATATTGAACCTTTCGAAGATCAAATGACCCATGTAGTGGCCACTGTAATCCACGATCGGTTTTAGTATACTTATGCCATAACGTGCTGTACATTATTGGCGGAATACCGAATTTTACATACATCTCACGATTTGGAGTCCCCTCTGGGGGAGCCGGCTGTGATTTATTTAATCGATAATTGGTACCATTTTCAAAACAGCACATCCTTCGGAGCGTGTTGAAAACAGGCATGTTCAAAAGTACCACGAAAACGCGATACTACACAAAATGGCACTTAATGTGCTTCATACACGGTGTGCCGTTCAAATCAAATAAATCAGAGAAATATCCCTACATGCCTGCCTATGTGAGGTGCACTCCACATATTCAAATTCAAATTCAAAGATTCAAACGTTAGCTAACTTCAAACAAATTCAAATTCAAATTCAAAAGCCATAGTAAGTGTCAGTAGACTACCTCACCAGTCAAAAGCTTACCAAATATCTTCAAAACGTCCAAGGTCCAACTGCCAAGTTCTGTAATCGAATCAGCCAAAACGCACATCACGACAATCCAAGATCAGAATCTCAGTCGAGGACCGGCGCCACCTGGAAGGTCAGATCAGAAGGAAGGAAAGGAACACCATGGATGCCAAGACTCGGGTCACTCAATGGCAGCGATCGCTTCCATGGCGAGTTTCCAAACCTTCGTCGCGACCTCTCCTTCGGGCATCCGAGTCGCCGATGAGTCCCTTCGTGGTCGCCAATTGTGGTGTTGGGTTCAAATCAGGCCTACATACTCTGCTAAACTCTCGAACACCTGAGTATAGAAGTTGGCACGGACACTGGAAAATGCAAAAGACAAGTTTATTAGGACCTCATGGGGTGGTGGTACATTCCTACAGCACCCTTCGGAAATGTAAGAAGTAGCACACCGAACATCGGTGCGCGACCTCTTTTATACAGTTTAATGGCAATAAAAAGGTAGGCGTTTACAAGTTACACATTTTAGGTACATATAAGGTCATTTTTGGAACACAGCCAGCATGTGGGAGGAGTTCAGTAGCACTGGTCAGTTTGTGCTAACATTCCTAAAGGATGACCAGTTGATGCATAGTGCGCATGTGCGCTTGACCAGTACTAAAAATAGCCTGTTGCCGAGCAGAGTAGGTGACCATGGGTATCGAGAAAGGACGAAAGGGCACACTGACCACGAGGCAGCGTGTTCATATAAATGGAAGCCAGAAGGAACCAAAATGGCCCCGTTCGTTTTGGTCAAGTTAACGAAAAAGGCTGTGTAGCTGTGCTAAATGCTAACTCAGGAGCTGCCAAAACACGACACTGCAAGGTAGCTGTATTGCGTGTTTGTGGGTGTCTATTTGGGGGTGATCTAGATTTTTGGGAGTGGGTTTAGGGGTCTGGGAGCACTGCTGGGAAGGTCTAATTTTGTGTCAAAATAGCAGTTTGGGCGTAGGTTGCCGGGAAAGGGAAATTAGGCCCTGTTTCTGAGGTGCATTTTTGCCATTGGCTTACATTGGCGGCCTGCAAGGTAGCTGTATTGCATTGTTTTTTAGAAGCTATTTGGGGGTATTCTAGATTTCTGGGAGTGGGCTTAGGGGTCTGGGAGCAGTGCTGGGAAGGTCTAATTTTATGTCAAAATAGCGATTTGGTCGTAGGTTGAGGAGAAAGGGGAATTAGGCCCTGTTTCTGAGGTGCATTTTTGCCATTGGCTTACATTGGCACCCTACAAGGTAGCAGTATTGCGTGTTTTTGGGAAGCTATTTAGGGGTGTTCTAGATTTCTGGGAGTGGGTTTAGGGATCTGGGAGCACTGCTGGGAAGGTCCTATTTTGTGTCAAAATAGCAATTTGGGCGTAAGTTGAGGGGAAAGGGGAATTAGGCCCTGTTTCTTAGGTGCATTTTTGCCATTGGCTTACATTGGCGCCCTACAAGGTAGCAGTATTGCGTGTTTTTGGGAAGCTATTTTGGGGGTGTTCTAGATTTTTGGGAGTGGGTTTAGGGGTCTGGAGCACTGCTAGGAAGGTCTAATTGTGTGTCAAAATAGCAGTTTGGTCGTAGGTTGAGGGGAGAGGGGAATTAGCCCCTGTTTCTGAGGTGCATTTGTGCCATTGGCTTACATTGGTGGCCTGCAAGGTAGCTGTATTGTGTTTTTTTGGGAAGCTATTTGGGTGTGTTCTAGATTTTTGAGAGTGGGTTTAGGGGTCTGGGAGCACTGCTGGGAAGGTCTATTTTGTGTCAAAATAGCAGTTTGGGCATAGGTTGCCGGGAAAGGGGAATTAGGCCCTGTTTCTGAGGTGCATTTTTGCCATTGGCTTACATTAGCAGCCTGCAAGGTAAATGTATTGTGTGTTTTTGGGAAGCTATTTGGGGGTGTTCTAGATTTTTGGGAGTGGGTTTAGGGGTCTGGGAGCACTGCTGGGAAGGTCTAATTTTGTGTCAAAATAGCAGTTTGATCGTAAGTTGAGAGGAAAGGGGAATTAGGCCCTGTTTCTGAGGTGCATTTTTGCCATTGGCTTACATTAGCAGCCTGCAAGGTAGCTGTATTGCGTGTTTTTGGGAAGCTATTTGGGTGTGTTCTAGATTTTTGGAAGTGGGTTTAGGGGTCTGGGAGCACTGCTGAGAAGGTCTAATTTTGTGTCAAAAAAGCAGTTTGGTCGTAGGTTGAGGGGAAAGGGGAATTAGGCCTTGTTTCTGAGGTGCATTTTTGCCATTGGCTTACATTGGCGCCCTGCAAGGTAGCGTATTGCGTGTTTTTGGGAAGCTATTTGGGGGTGTTCTAGATTTTTGCGAGTGGGTTTAGGGGTCTGGGAGCACTGCTGGGATGGTCTAATTTTGTGTCAAAATAGCAGTTTGGGCGTAGGTTGAGGGAAAAGGGGAATTAGGACCTGTTTCTGAGGTGCATTTTTGCCATTGGCTTACATTGGCGGCCTGCAAGGCAGCTGTATTGTGTGTTTTGGGAAGATGTTTGGGGGTGTTCTAGATTTTTGGAGTGGGTTTAGGGGTCTGGGAGTACTGCTGGGAAGGTCTAATCTTGTCTCAAAAGAAGCAGTTTGGTCGTAGGTTCAGGGGAAAGGGGAATTAGACCCTGTTTCTGAGGTGCATTTTTGCCATTGGCTTACATTGGCGGCCTGCAAGGTAGCTGTATTGCGTGTTTTTGGGAAGCTATTTGGGGTTGCTCTAGATTTTTGTGAGTTGGTTTAGGGGACTGGGAGCACTGCTGGGAAGGTCTAATTTTGTGTCAAAATAGCAGTTTGGTCGTAGGTTGAGGGAAAAGGGGAATTAGGGCCTGTTTCTGAGGTGCTTTTTTGCCATTGGCTTACATTGGCGGCCTGCAAGGTAGCTGTATTGCGTGTTTTTGGGAAGCTATTTGGCGGTGTTCTAGATTTTTGGGAGTTGGTTTAGGGGTCTGGGAGCACTGCTGGGAAGGTCTAATTTTGTGTCAAAATAGCAGTTTGGTCGTAGGTTGAGGGGAGAGGGGAATTAGCCCCTGTTTCTGAGGTGCATTTTTGCCATTGGCTTACATTGGTGGCCTGCAAGGTAGCTGTATTGCGTGTTTTTGGGAAGCTATTTGGGTGTGTTCTAGATTTTTGAGAGTGGGTTTAGGGGTCTGGGAGCACTGCTGGGAAGGTCTATTTTGTGTCAAAATAGCAGTTTGGTCGTAGGTTGAGGGGAAAGGGGAATTAGGGCCTGTTTCTGAAGTGCTTTTTTGCCTTTGGCTTACATTGGTGGCGTGCAAGGTAGCTGTATTGCATGTTTTTGGGAAGCTATTTGTGGGTATTTTGGATTTCTGGGAGAGGGTTTAGGGGTCTGGGAGCACTGCTGGGAAGGTCTAATTTTGTGTCAAAATAGCAGTTTGGTCGTAAATTGAGAGGAAAGGGGAATTAGGCCCTGTTTCTGAGGCGCTTTTTTGCCATTGGATACATAGGCAGCCTGCAAGGTAGCTGTATTGCATGTTTTTGGGAAGCTATTTGGGTGTGTTCTAGATTTTTGGAAGTGGGTTTAGGGGTCTGGGAGCACTGCTGAGAAGGTCTAATTTTGTGTCAAAAAGCAGTTTGGGCGTAGGTTGCCGGGAAAGGGGAATTAGGCCTTGTTTCTGAGGTGCATTTTTCCCATTGGCTTACATTGGCAGCCTGCAAGGTAAATGTATTTGGTGTTTTTGGGAAGCTATTTGGGTGTGTTCTAGATTATTGGGAGTGGGTTTAGGGGTCTGGGAGCAGTGCTGAGAAGGTCTAATTTTGTGTAAAAAAAGCAGTTTGGTCGTAGGTTCAGGGGAAAGGGGAAATAGGTCCTGTTTCTGAGGTGCATTTTTGCCATTGGCTTACATTGGCTGCCTGCAAGGTAGCTGTATTGCGTGTTTTTGGGAAGCTATTTGGGGGTGTTCTAGATTTTTGGGAGTGGGTTTAGGGGTCTGGGAGCACTGCCGGGAAGGTCTAATTTTGTGTCAAAATAGCAGTTTGGTCGTAGGTTGAGGGGAGAGGGGAATTAGCCCCTGTTTCCGAGGTGCATGTTTGCCATTGGCTTACATTGGTGGCCTGCAAGGTAGCTGTATTTCGTGTTTTTGGGAAGTAATTTAGGGGTATTCTAGATATTTGGGAATGGGTTTAGGGGTCTGGGAGCACTGCAGGGAATGTCTCATTTTGTGTCAAAATAGCAGTTTGGCCGTAGGTTGAGGGGAAAGGGGAATTAGTCCCTGTTTCTGACGTGCAGTTTTTGCCATTGGCTTACATTGGCGGCCTGCAAGGCAGCTGTATTGCGTGTTTTAGGAAACTGTTTGGGGGTGTTCTAGATTTTTGGGAGTGGGTTTAGGGGTCTGGGAATACTGCTGGTAAGGTCTAATCTTGTCTCAAAATAGCAGTTTCGTTGAAGGTTGAGGGGAAAAGGGAATTAGGGCCTGTTTCTGAGGTGCATTTTTGCCATTGGCTTACATTGGCGCCCTACAAGGTAGCAGTATTGTGTGTTTTTGGGAAGCTATTTAGGGGTGTTCTTGATTTTTGGGAGTGGGTTTAGGGGTCTGGTAGCACTGCTGGGAAGGTCTAATTTTGTGTCAAAATAGCTGTTTGGGCGTAGGTTGAGGGGAAAGGGGAATTAGGCCTTGTTTCTGAGGTGCATTTTTGTCATTGGCTTACATTGGCGGCCTGCAAGGTAGCAGTATTGCGTATTTTTGGTGGGCAATTTGGGGGTGTTCTAGATTGTTGGGAGTGGGTTTAGGGGCCTGGGAGCACAGCCGGGAAGGTCTAATTTTGTGTCAAAATAGCAGTTTGGTCGTAAGTTGAGAGGAAAGGGGAATTAGGCCCTGTTTCTGAGGCGCATTTTTGACATTGGATACATTGGCGGCCTGCAAGGTAGCTGTATTGCGTGTTTTTGGGAAGCTATTTGGGTGTGTTCTAGATTATTGGGAGTGGGTTTAGGGGTCTGGGAGCACTGCTGAGAAGGTCTAATTTTGTGTAAAAAAAGCAGTTTGGTCGTAGGTTCAGGGGAAATGTTAAACGTAAGATATGCCGTTCTCTAGGGTTTTACATTTACAAAGGGTACTGTGAGTTGTCATAATTTTGCTGAGAGACGAACATGGCTAAACATTTCTTTTCTATCGATGCATCCTGCTTTTTAACTACAACAGGGTTCATTTCGACCATTTCTTCACTTTGGTCTAGTTTGTTAACCTTGTAAAACATCATTCTGGATCCTACGTAGCCTCCTACGGCCTGATTACTAAATTAGAAAGGACAGGGGTTTTATGGGAAACAACCGGGGGGCATAGAAAACTTGTGGTAAGGGCGTAAATCGACCCATCTCTTACAACCGGGGATGAGGGGCAGTTTCATAACTCCCGTCTGGAGCGGCTGATACGGGGACAGGGGCGTTCATGGAACATGAGGATGTTTCGATCATTTTTACCATATGGGTATTGCGACAATTCGGGGCGGGGGAGGTCGCGTATTCTGAGGACTTTATTATAACATAGGAGCCGTTGACATGTAGTTCCCTTATTACGGGCCAGATTAGGGAACCTCAGTCGTCTTACCTGTCCTTTCCCTTATGGTTCAACCTTGGTTTCATCGACGTTTAGCAGAAAAGGAGAGGTAATGACACGGTCTCAGGGTGATGGTACTAAAGACAAGTTTTGTGCAAATACTGACGGTATTTGAAGCCAATTGGGTGGTGCGCTAGGGGTGGCAATTTGCCAATTTCGGTGCTAGTCCTTTAGGAGAGTGAGAGTGTGGAGGGGAGAGAGAGAGAGAGAGAGAGAGAGAGAGAGAGAGAGAGAGGGAGAGAGAGAGAGAGAGAGAGAGAGAGCAACAATAGTCTAGGCAGTACACGTGCAACGTGGGGAGCGGCCGTGTATTTAAGATAGGCCATTCAGCGCATTTCTCGGCTCAAGACATTGCGGGTCGGTGTTAGTATTTTGAATACATGCGGTTCGGGACGGGCGAGCATTAGGTCGGGTACGGGGGGCATGCATTGACAAAAAGGAATAAGGGGGCACCATCGTGTTGCCCTTCTTGCATTCTTGGTCCTTGGACCAGTTGAGTCAGCGCTCCAGTCACACACACACGTTCTCTCATAGTCTTCGTTCACACGCGACATGTGTCCATTCACGCATCATGGATTAAGGGTGATCATTATTCGCTGGTTTGTCTGTTACATCAGTAGTTCGTGGGTGTGCTTAGGTGTCGCCTTGCGGCGCTAGTCTGCATCGTGCATCAGACGTGGCAAGGCTTCAGATTTTCGCCACGCCTTGGCTGTAACCTGCAGAGGGAGGGAAAAGGGGGGAAGGGGACAACATACGGGCATAGTAAAAGCGCAGATACGAAAGCTTTTTACTTACCTCATACTCGTCTTATCTCCTTGGGATAGAATCCCGGGGGTATGGTTTCTGGGATCGGGGGGGGGAAGGGGCAGTGTGCCCTTATAGGCTGTGAGTAGGAAAAACGTTAAGAAGAAAACCAAAGATACCTAGTGCGAGGTACCTAGTTGGGAGGTGTATCTAGCTATCGGGGTCCTTAAATCTCCTTCAACGCTGTGACATTCTAAGGTTCATTAGTTCCTCGATCAACTCTGTTTCCTAGTACCTTCGAGTGTTGTACTTCATAACATTTACATCATTTCATATTTTACCCTTCTTTTACATTCTCTCATTTATACCGTTCGTTTTACCCATCCTCGGAAGTCGAGGTCTTTCTCCATGCGCGAGTCCCGGAGTCAGTCGTATTTTTGACGGCGGAGTGTCGTGTCTCAGATTCGATCCTCCATCCGGGGCTGGGCAACCATCTTCTTTCAACCTTAAAGAGAGAGCAGAGTAGGGTGCACAGAAAAGAACTCTCCCGCCGATCCCATGTTTAAAAATAAGGCATGCAATACCCGTTCATAGTTTTGAAAACCTTTTTATTTTGGAAAATCATTTCAGTACGTGGATTATGAGGGTGCAGTCGTATTTCGCCGGACACGGCAAGGGCTAAAGTGCGTACAGTGGGGGGTGTCGTTTTGCAGCAATAAAAACATTAGAAAGTTTTATTCATTCATTTGTAAGAAACTAAAAACGTCTATTAATTGGCTGGGGGTTCGGGGGCATTCATTTCATAATTTAGAAGCATAATCAGAATAGTTGCAATCAGATTTCCTATATGCATACCGTATGCGTGCGTCATAAATGAGGTTATACATCAGCTATATATAAAAATATAATACATTGTACATTTGTAATCAACATTTTTAACGGGATCCTTTACAATGTTCGTCGAGTGAGCTCTCCTTGTCTTTTCTAGCCAAGTGTACGAAGGATCATATAAGTCTCAGAACATCAAGTTTGTATTAGTGCGAAGGAACACCACGAGGTGTTCGTAAGTTCCGATTGATACCAGCGCCATTTTGGGCGGGGCCGGCTCAGTCCGGAAGTAGCATCAGGGGGAAATGTTTTCCATAACTGGCAGTTGGACCAGAGTCCTTTTCGGCAGTTCAAGAATTCATGCTAACAGAAGGAGTGGCAATGTCATGCTTGTTTCGTTAGTGATCAAGGCAGTCGTCCCTTACCGGAAACCTGCAGGGGCCGAAGGCTCCGCCGGGGGCTTTTGTAGAATCTTCAAGGCTGTGGAGATGCTGTCGGAGGTGGGGGCTCGTGCTCCGGTGGGCGAGCGACCGAGTTACATTGCTGTTCAAAGTTACTCTAGTGGCCGAGACCCGCCTTCCAGCAGGCCCAGACGCCATTTTGAGGTCCTGCAGCAGTCACCCTTCGCCGAGTCTGTAAGAGTGGAAGAGGCCCTTCGGAGTGAAAGGAAAAGAGCTCTGTTTTGTGAGAGCGGGACGCTCGGCTGGGGTGCAGCTGTGATGTCCCCACCTGGGGGGGCGAGGGAGACTCGTTTGCGCCGTCTCCCTCTCCTAGTGCATTCCAAGCCGCTCTCTTTCATGGCCCTGCACGACGGTCCCTCCACACCCTGTGTTCCACGATGCCCCTGCCCAGGGCTACGGAGGTACAGCCACCTACGGTGCACATTCGGTGCTGCACGAGTATCGGTGCAGCCATTGCATGTTCGGTGCTCCGAAAATACGGGCACCGTTGCATGTTCGGTGCTGCGCAAGTACTGGGGTGTCACCATGGTGTGTTCGGTGCTGTGCAAGTATTGGCACCGCCGCCTGGTTGGGGACTTTGGTGCCAGGCCGGGGGCTGGGAGACCTCCTATTCTAGGAGGTGGGAGAGGCCCGTCCGCGTCGCCTCTCCCTCCCAGCCCAACTTTGGACAAATTTCTGCAGAGGTATGAACAGGACGTCCCGCCGCCCAGAGTTGCTGCGGCTGTCGCGGAGGAGAAAAGGAAAAAAAGGTGTCTCGTTTTTCTCTGGACCGAGCTTCCTTAGGTTATCGGCTGCAGCCAGACTCAGTTGGCCCCGGTCCCTGGCCATTTGGCGGCCGGGCCGGGGGGGCATGTGGCGGGACTGCCTGAAACTCCCATGCGCCACCAAGGCCAGGCCGGGAAGGCATGTGGCGGGACTACCTGAATCTCTCATGCGCCACCGTGGCCGGGCCGGGGAGGCATGTGGCGGGACTACCGGCAACTATCCAGGGCCGCTGTGGCTCCTGCCTCTCCTCCGGCTCCCCCATATGTTAAGATTTCCTGACCAAGAGTTGGCAGCAGGGCCCGCCTTATATGGGTTGCCGCCGGTTGGGCGTAGCCGTAACCCTGCCCTACTTTGGAAGGTTCCAGAATGGGGGGGGGCGAATGTTCTGTTTGACTTTCATTTTCTACAGTTTACCGTTATTATTTCTTGGTTGTTGTGTTAAATTAAAAGTTCAAGTTCATCAATGGTCTACGGATTTTGTTTTACCATTTCTTTCTTTCCAGGTTGCTTTTATGCTAAGTTTCTGTTAACAGAGGTTGAGTAACACGGAAACACGTGTAGAGGGATGACGCAGATTCGTACATTACATACACACAAACTCAGACGGGGGACAGTACAAGTACGACATACAAAGACCCAAGACAAATATAAAACAGTTATTGGCCATAATTATCTCTTTCCGTCTGTGAATTTAAAGCGAGGCTGGGTTCCCGTCTTGACGTTGCCCGACCTAGGAGAACTTGAGCATGCCGCTGAAATTGTCCTGGCGAAATCTGTGCCATCGGGCATAATCAAACGTGGTGGTTCTATCTGGTCTGTCTATGTGAGTCGGATTCTTCTTTGTCTCGCGCTTTTTCTCATTCTGCCGGTCTGTCGTTCCTGTCGGCCCTTTGCCCTTACTCACGCTCAGTAGAGTCGGGCATTGGGCTTTCCAGTGTCCGACATATCTACAAAAAGCGCATTGGTCTGGCCCTAAGTCTGGCCGTCTTTTGCGTAGTGTCGGGGGATAATTTTTGGGTCGTGGTGTCCCGGGGTTGTCCTGTCGGTATATTTCTCTACCTGATTTGTCCTCGTCTTTTCTCTGTCGTTGCATAGCCTCTCTGCACCACATACCGAGACTGTCGAGCATAATAGGCGTTGTCTTATTATTGCGAAGGGCTATTTCCAACGTTTCTATTTTATCAAGGTCAAAGGATCCTGCCAGTGGCCACTGTTTGTCTTGACTTTCTTTGGTATACCTGTGCCACAATTTATTATAGGCTATGGTAACTAATCCATAGTTTATGAACATGTCCTTATTAGGGGTGCCTTCTAGTGGAGCTATATGGTCCACCTCTAATACACGGTCCGGGCTGAACCAATTATCAATCAGTGGGGAGAAGACAGACATGACGGCTCGTAACGAGGGACTAATAAGTCAGCAGTGCCTATCTTATCACTAGGTGCAAAGACTAGACAGAATATTCCTATTCTACGTTGTTTGCAGGCAGTGAATACCTCATGGATCAAAATAACAAAAAGACCAATAAATATCAATGGGGAGAATGAGTAGGTCCGCAAAGATCTGCGTTACCTACCCTTTTCACTATCTGCAAAAAGGGTGGTCTCTTCCCTGTTTGCAGACAGAGAATCTCCAGAAAACAATAGTTTTGCGAACAACAGTTCAGTTTCAAGTAATTATTGAGTGGGGGAGAAAAAAATAAGCACGGCTGCTGCCTTACCTATCCTCCACTGCTTGCAAAGAGAGAGCCCGTTGTTTCCCCGTTTGCAGACAGTGAATCTCCAAATAAATAAAAAGAGCAATACTAGTGTTTTTTAAACAATCAAGCAATCAAGCAATCATTTCGCAACTTGTCGTGATTACACGACCTTACCCGGACCGTGTGGACAGTTTCTTGTCTTCCGAATCCAGCGCCCGTTCGTCCTCTTTTTTTCGTATTTCTCACGGCACTCCTAATGGTTCCCAGTCAGGACCGTAGATCACTCGAGAGAGGTCTGTTCGGAACTAGTGAAGTTCGGATGATCGGCTGCCAGACGAGGTCTATTGGGCACGAGCTCTCCCGATCGTTGCAGTCGTTCACTCTGTCGTCGGGACCTCTCCCACTGGATCCACGAGTCGCTGATGGGCCTCACGTGGGGCGCCAATTGTTAAAACCTTAGTCGGGTCGGGGACAATCGATATTTGCCCGGCGGTATTGCCTCTGTGACCCTCGAATTATTTAATAAATGAAGAGGCAGGCGCTGGAGACTGGAAAGCAGGAAACAAGGTTTTATTCTCTCCGGAGGAGAACACAGCAAAACGGACAGCAGGTATCGTTCTGAGGTGCTCTAACTACATTTCTGAGGCCTGGCCTCTTATACACTGTTTTATGACTTTATTGCAGATTACATATTCATGACAAAGCTTTGATGTACGGAAAGACATTCCCGGAATCCTCCCTCCGGGCCCGTTCCCACACACATTCACAGTAGAAGTCCCCACCCTGGTCATAACAGGTGATGAGTATCGCGCAGCTGGATATTCCGCCAATTCATGGAATGCGGGGTTCGATCGGATCTCAGGGGGTGGGGGCTTTGATCAACCCGGGGATCCTTTGATGAGGGAAGCTTTCTATTGTACGGGGAGGGGCAAGGAATGGTATCGGCAGGGCTGGGTGTCGGCCTGGGAACGGGGAAGACAAACGGGCACACGGGGAAAAGGGGGTTTGCATCAAAGGGCCGGGGGTCATGAAAGGGAAGAAGGGAGGTGTTGCGCTAGGAACAGGATGAGGGCCTGAGGCAGAGCAGCGCTGAAGAGGGGTTTATGATTCAGGGCAGGTGCAAGCAATGGGTTGGTCAGCGTGTGGGCTTGGTGAGGGCGAGGGGCTATGTCAGGGGCCAGCGGCATGCAAAAGGGTTTGTTCGGCTCAGGGCATCTTAAAATGGCGGGCGCGCACGACAAAAGTGTGGCATCGGGGGAAGAGGCAAGATGGCGCAGATAATGTTCACCAAACCGTACCAATTTTCAACAGTAAGTGGAAATAGGTCCTGTTTCTGAGGTGCATTTTTGCCATTGGCTTACATTGGCTGCCTGCAAGGTAGCTGTATTGCGTGTTTTTGGGAAGCTATTTGGGGGTGTTCTAGATTTTTGGGAGTGGGTTTAGGGGTCTGGGAGCACTGCCGGGAAGGTCTAATTTTGTGTCAAAATAGCAGTTTGGTCGTAGGTTGAGGGGAGAGGGGAATTAGCCCCTGTTTCTGAGGTACATTTTTGCCATTGGCTTACATTGGTGGCCTGCAAGGTAGCTGTATTGCGTGTTTTTGGGAAGTAATTTGGGGGTATTCTAGATATTTGGGAGTGGGTTTAGGGGTCTGGGAGCACTGCAGGGAAGGTCTCATGTTGTGTCAAAATAGCAGTTTGGCCGTAGGTTGAGGGGAAAGGGGAATTAGTCCCTGTTTCTGACGTGCAGTTTTTGCCATTGGCTTACATTGGCGGCCTGCAAGGCAGCTGTATTGCGTGTTTTAGGAAACTGTTTGGGGGTGTTCTAGATTTTTGGGAGTGGGTTTAGGGGTCTGGGAATACTGCTGGTAAGGTCTAATCTTGTCTCAAAATAGCAGTTTCGTTGAAGGTTGAGGGGAAAAGGGAATTAGGGCCTGTTTCTGAGGTGCATTTTTGCCATTGGCTTACATTGGCTCCCTGCAAGGTAGCTGCATTGCGTGTTTTGGGGAATTTATTTGGGGGTGTTCTAGATTTTTGGGAGTGGGTTCAGGGGTCTGGGAGCACTGCTGGGAAGGTCTAATTTTGTGTCAAAATAGCAGTTTGGGCGTAGGTTAAGGGGAAAGGGGAATTAGGCCCTGTTTCTGAGGTGCATTTTTGCCATTGGCTTACATAGGCGGCCTGCAAGGCAGCTGTATTGCGTGTTTTGGGAAGCAGTTTGGGGGTGTTCTAGATTTTTGGGAGTGGGTTTAGGGGTCTGGTAGCACTGCTGGGAAGGTCTAATTTTGTCTCAAAATAGCAGTTTGGGCGTAGGTTGAGGGGAAACGGGATATAGGACCTGTTTCTGAGGTGCATTTTTGCCATTGGCTTACATTGGCGGCCTGCAAGGAAGCTGTATTGCGTGTTTTTTAGTAGCTATTTTTGGGTGTTCTAGATTGTTGGGAGTGGGTTTAGGTGCCTAGGAGCACTGCTGGGAAGGTCTCATTTTGTGTCAAAATAGCAGTTTGGTCGTAGGTTGAGGGGAAAGGGGAATTAGGGCCTGTTTATGAGGTGCTTTTTTGCCATTGGCTTACATTGGCGGCCTGCAAGGTAGCAGTATTGCGTGTTTTTGGGAAGCTGTTTGGGGGTGTTCTAGATTTTTGGGAGTTGGAATACGGTCCTGGGAGAGCTGCTGGGAAGGTCTAATCTTCTTGTGCCTAAATAGCAGTTTGGTCGTAGGTTGAGGGAAAAGGGGAATTAGCCCCTGTTTCTGAGGTGCATTTTTGCCATTGGTTTACTTTGGTGGCCTGCAAGGTAGCTGTATTGCGTGTTTTTGGGAAGCTATTTGGGTGTGTTCCAGATTTTTGGGAGTGGGTTTAGGGGTCTGGGAGCACTGCTGGGAAGGTCTAATTTTGTGTCAAAATAGCACTTTGGTCGTAGGTTGAGGGGAAAGGGGAATTAGGGCCTGTTTCTGAGGTGCTTTTTTGCCATTGGCTTACATTGGTGGCGTGCAAAGTAGCTGTATTGCGTGTTATTGGGAAGCTATTTAGGGGTGTTCTAGATTTCTGGGAGTGGGTTTAGAGGTCTGGGAGCACTGCTGGGAAGGTCTAATTTTGTGTCAAAATAGTAATTTGGGCGTAAATTGAGGGGAAAGGGGAATTAGGCCCTGTTTCTGAGGTGCATTTTTGCCATTGGCTTACATTGGCGCCCTACAAGGTAGCAGTATTGCGTGTTTTTGGGAAGCTATTTAGGGGTGTTTTTGATTTTTGGGAGTGGGTTTAGGGGTTTGGTAGCACTGCTGGGAAGGTCTAATTTTGTGTCAAAATAGCTGTTTGGGCGTAGGTTGAGGGGAAAGGGGAATTAGGCCTTGTTTCTGAGGTGCATTTTTGCCATTGGCTTACATTGGTGGCGTGCAAGGTAGCTGTATTGCATGTTTTTGGGAAGCTATTTGTGGGTGTTCTAGATTTCTGGGAGAGGGTTTAGGGGTCTGTGAGCACAGCCGGGAAGGTCTAATTTTGTGTCAAAATAGCAGTTTGGTCGTAACTTGAGAGGAAAGGGGAATTAGGCCCTGTTTCTGAGGCGCATTTTTGACATTGAATACATTGGCGGCCTGCAAGGTAGCTGTATTGCGTGTTTTTGGGAAGCTATTTGGGTGTGTTCTAGAATATTGGGAGTGGGTTTAGGGGACTGGGAGCACTGCTGAGAAGGTCTAATTTTGTATCAAAAAAGCAGTTTGGTCGTAGGTTCAGGGGAAAGGGGAAATAGGTCCTGTTTCTGAGGTGCATTTTTTGCCATTGGCTTACATTGGCTGCCTGCAAGGTAGCTGTATTGCGTGTTTTTGGGAAGCTATTTGGGGGTGTTCTAGATTTTTGGGAGTGGGTTTAGGGGTCTGGAAGCACTGCTGGGAAGCTCTAATTTTGTGTCAAAATAGCAGTTTTGGCGAAGGTTGAGGGGAAAGGGGAATTAGGCCTTGTTTCTGAGGTGCATTTTTGCCATTGGCTTACATTGGCGCCCTGCAAGGTAGCTGTATTGCGTGTTTTTGGGAAGCTATTTGGGGGTGTTCTAGATTTTTGGGAGTGGGTTTAGGGGTCTGGGAGCACTCCTTGGAAGGTCTAGTTTTGTGTCAAAATAGCAGTTTGGGCGTAGGTTGAGGGGAAAGGGGAATTAGGCCTTGTTTCTGAGGTGGATATTTGCCATTGTCTTACATTGGTGGCGTGCAAGGTAGCTGTATTGCGTGTTTTTGGGAAGCTATTTGGGGGTGTTATAGATTTTTGGGAGTGAGTTTAGGGGTCTGGGAGCACTGCTGGGAAGGTCGAATTTTGTGTCAAAATAGCAGTTTGGGCATAGGTTGAGGGAAAAGGGGAATTAGGCCCTGTTTCTGAGGTGCATTTTTGTTATTGGCTTACATAGGCAGCCTGAAAGGCAGCTGTATTGCGTGTTTGTGGGAAGCTATTTGGGGGTATTCTAGATATTTGGGAGTGAGTTTAGGGGTCTGGGAGCACTGCTGAGTAGATCTAATTTTGTGTCAAAATAGCAGTTTGGTCGTAGGTTGAGCGGAAAGGGGAATTAAGCCCAGTTTCTGAGGTGCATTTTTGCCATTGGCTTACATTGGTGGCCTGCAAGGTAGCTGTATTGCGTGTTTTTGGGAAGCTATTTGGGTGTGTTCTCGATTTTTGGGAGTAGGTTTAGGGGTCTGGGAGCACTGCTGGGAAGGTCTAATTTTGTGTCAAAATAGCACTTTGGTCGTAGGTTGAGGGGAAAGGGGAATTAGGGCCTGTTTCTGAGGTGCTTTTTTGCCATTGGCTTACATTGGTGGCGTGCAAGGTAGCTGTATTGCATGTTTTTGGGAAGCTATTTGTGGGTGTTCTAGATTTCTGGGAGAGGGTTTAGGGGTCTGTGAGCACAGCCGGGAAGGTCTAATTTTGTGTCAAAATAGCAGTTTGGTCGTAACTTGAGAGGAAAGGGGAATTAGGCCCTGTTTCTGAGGCGCATTTTTGACATTGAATACATTGGCGGCCTGCAAGGTAGCTGTATTGCGTGTTTTTGGGAAGCTATTTGGGTGTGTTCTAGATTATTGGGAGTGGGTTTAGGGGTCTGGGAGCACTGCTGAGAAGGTCTAATTTTGTGTCAAAAAAGCAGTTTGGTCGTAGGTTCAGGGGAAAGGGGAAATAGGTCCTGTTTCTGAGGTGCATTTTTGCCATTGGCTTACACTGGCTGCCTGCAAGGTAGCTGGATGTATTGCGTATTTTTGGGAAGCTATTTGGGGGTGTTCTAGATTTTTGGGAGTGGGTTTAGGGGTCTGGGAGCACTGCTGGGAAGGTCTAATTTTGTGTCAAAATAGCAGTTTGGTCGTAGGTTGAGGGGAGAGGGGAATTAGCCCCTGTTTCTGAGGTGCATTTTTGCCATTGGCTTACATTGGTGGCCTGCAAGGTAGCTGTATTGCGTGTTTTTGGGAAGAAATTTGGGGGTATTCTAGATATTTGGGAGTGGGTTTAGGGGTCTGGGAGCACTGCAGGGAAGGTCTCATTTTGTCTCAAAATAGCAGTTTGGCGGTAGGTTGAGGGGAAAGGGGAATTAGTCCCTGTTTCTGACGTGCAGTTTTTGCCATTGGCTTACATTGGCGGCCTGCAAGGCAGCTGTATTGCGTGTTTTAGGAAACTGTTTGGGGGTGTTCTAGATTTTTGGGAGTGGGTTTAGGGGTCTGGGAATACTGCTGGGAAGGTCTAATCTTGTCTCAAAATAGCAGTTTCGTTGAAGGTTGAGTGGAAAAGGGAATTGGGGCCTGTTTCTGAGGTGCATTTTTGCCATTGGCTTACATTGGCTCCCTGCAAGGTAGCTGTATTGCGTGTTTTGGGGAATTTATTTGGGGGTGTTCTAGATTTTTGGGAGTGGGTTCAGGGGTCTGGGAGCACTGCTGGGAAGGTCTAATTTTGTGTCAAAATAGCAGTTTGGGCGTAGGGTAAGGGGAAAGGGGAATTAGGCCCTGTTTCTGAGGTGCATTTTTGCCATTGGCTTACATAGGCGGCCTGCAAGGCAGCTGTATTGCGTGTTTTGGGAAGCAGTTTGGGGGTGTTCTAGATTTTTGGGACTGGGTTTAGGGGTGTGGGAGTACTGCTGGGAAGGTCTAATCTTGTCTCAAAATAGCAGTTTGGTTGAAGGTTGAGGGGAAAAGGGAATTAGTCCCTGTTTCTGAGGTGCATTTTGACCATTGGCTTACATTGTCGGCCTGCAAAGTAGCTGTATTGCGTGTTATTGGGAAGCTATTTAGGGGTGTTCTAGATTTCTGGGAGTGGGTTTAGGGGTCTGGGAGCACTGCTGGGAAGGTCTAATTTTGTGTCAAAATAGCAATTTGGGCGTAAATTGAGGGGAAAAGGGAATAAGGCCCTGTTTCTGAAGGTGCATTTTTGCCATTGGCTTACATTGGCGGCTTGCAAGGTAGCAGGATTGCGTATTTTTGGTGGGCTATTTGGGGGTGTTCTAGGTTGTTGGGAGTGGGTTTAGGGGCCTAGGAGCACTGCTGGGAAGGTCTAATTTTGTGTCAAAATAGCAGTTTGGTCGTAGGTTGAGGGGAAAGGGGAATTAGGGCCTGTTTATGAGGTGCTTTTTTGCCATTGGCTTACATTGGCGGCCTGCAAGGTAGCTGTATTGCGTGTTTTTGGGAAGCTATTTGGGTGTGTTCTAGATTTTTGGGAGTGGGTTTAGGGGTCTGGGAGCACTCCTGGGAAGGTCTAATTTTGTGTCAAAATAGCACTTTGGTCGTAGGTTGAGGGGAAAGGGGAATTAGGGCCTGTTTCTGAGGTGCTTTTTTGCCATTGGCTTACATTGGTGGCGTGCAAAGTAGCTGTATTGCGTGTTATTGGGAAGCTATTTATGGGTGTTCTAGATTTCTGGGAGTGGGTTTAGAGGTCTTGGAGCACTGCTGGGAAGGTCTAATTTTGTGTCAAAATAGCAATTTGGGCGTAAATTGAGGGGAAAGGGGAATTAGGCCTTGTTTCTGAGGTGCATTTTTGCCATTGGCTTACATTGGCGGCCTGCAAGGTAGCAGTATTGCGTATTTTTGGTGGGCAATTTGGGGGTGTTCTAGATTGTTGGGAGTGGGTTTAGGGGCCTGGGAGCACTGCTTGGAAGGTCTAATTTTGTGTCAAAATAGTAATTTGGGCGTAAATTGAGGGGAAAGGGGAATTAGGCCCTGTTTCTGAGGTGCATTTTTGCCATTGGCTTACATTGGCGCCCTACAAGGTAGCAGTATGGCGTGTTTTTGGGAAGCTATTTAGGGGTGTTCTTGATTTTTGGGAGTGGTTTAGGGGTCTGGTAGCACTGCTGAGAAGGTCTAATTTTGTGTCAAAATAGCTGTTTGGGCGTAGGTTGAGGGGAAAGGGGAATTAGGCCTTGTTTCTGAGGTGCATTTTTGCCATTGGCTTACATTGGCGGCCTGCAAGGTAGCAGTATTGCGTATTTTTGGTGGGCAATTTGGGGGTGTTCTAGATTGTTGGGAGTGGGTTTAGGGGCCTGGGAGCACTCCTGGGAAGGTCTAATTTTGTCTCAAAATAGCAGTTTGGGTGTAGGTTGAGGGGAAAGGGGAATTAGGCCCTGTTTCTGAGGTGCATTTTTGCCATTGGCTTACATTGGCGGCCTGCAAGGTAGCTGTATTGCGTGTTTTTGGGAAGCTATTTGGGGTTGCTCTAGATTTTTGTGAGTTGGTTTAGGGGACTGGGAGCACTGCTGGGAAGGTCTAATTTTGTGTCAAAATAGCAGTTTGGTCGTAGGTTGAGGGAAAAGGGGAATTAGGGCCTGTTTCTGAGGTGCTTTTTTGCCATTGGCTTACATTGGCGGCCTGCAAGGTAGCTGTATTGCGTGTTTTTGGGAAGCTATTTGGCGGTGTTCTAGATTTTTGGGAGTTGGTTTAGGGGTCTGGGAGCACTGCTGGGAAGGTCTAATTTTGTGTCAAAATAGCAGTTTGGTCGTAGGTTGAGGGGAGAGGGGAATTAGCCCCTGTTTCTGAGGTGCATTTTTGCCATTGGCTTACATTGGTGGCCTGCAAGGTAGCTGTATTGCGTGTTTTTGGGAAGCTATTTGGGTGTGTTCTAGATTTTTGAGAGTGGGTTTAGGGGTCTGGGAGCACTGCTGGGAAGGTCTATTTTGTGTCAAAATAGCAGTTTGGTCGTAGGTTGAGGGGAAAGGGGAATTAGGGCCTGTTTCTGAAGTGCTTTTTTGCCTTTGGCTTACATTGGTGGCGTGCAAGGTAGCTGTATTGCATGTTTTTGGGAAGCTATTTGTGGGTATTTTGGATTTCTGGGAGAGGGTTTAGGGGTCTGGGAGCACTGCTGGGAAGGTCTAATTTTGTGTCAAAATAGCAGTTTGGTCGTAAATTGAGAGGAAAGGGGAATTAGGCCCTGTTTCTGAGGCGCTTTTTTGCCATTGGATACATAGGCAGCCTGCAAGGTAGCTGTATTGCATGTTTTTGGGAAGCTATTTGGGTGTGTTCTAGATTTTTGGAAGTGGGTTTAGGGGTCTGGGAGCACTGCTGAGAAGGTCTAATTTTGTGTCAAAAAGCAGTTTGGGCGTAGGTTGCCGGGAAAGGGGAATTAGGCCTTGTTTCTGAGGTGCATTTTTCCCATTGGCTTACATTGGCAGCCTGCAAGGTAAATGTATTTGGTGTTTTTGGGAAGCTATTTGGGTGTGTTCTAGATTATTGGGAGTGGGTTTAGGGGTCTGGGAGCAGTGCTGAGAAGGTCTAATTTTGTGTAAAAAAAGCAGTTTGGTCGTAGGTTCAGGGGAAAGGGGAAATAGGTCCTGTTTCTGAGGTGCATTTTTGCCATTGGCTTACATTGGCTGCCTGCAAGGTAGCTGTATTGCGTGTTTTTGGGAAGCTATTTGGGGGTGTTCTAGATTTTTGGGAGTGGGTTTAGGGGTCTGGGAGCACTGCCGGGAAGGTCTAATTTTGTGTCAAAATAGCAGTTTGGTCGTAGGTTGAGGGGAGAGGGGAATTAGCCCCTGTTTCCGAGGTGCATTTTTGCCATTGGCTTACATTGGTGGCCTGCAAGGTAGCTGTATTTCGTGTTTTTGGGAAGTAATTTAGGGGTATTCTAGATATTTGGGAATGGGTTTAGGGGTCTGGGAGCACTGCAGGGAATGTCTCATTTTGTGTCAAAATAGCAGTTTGGCCGTAGGTTGAGGGGAAAGGGGAATTAGTCCCTGTTTCTGACGTGCAGTTTTTGCCATTGGCTTACATTGGCGGCCTGCAAGGCAGCTGTATTGCGTGTTTTAGGAAACTGTTTGGGGGTGTTCTAGATTTTTGGGAGTGGGTTTAGGGGTCTGGGAATACTGCTGGTAAGGTCTAATCTTGTCTCAAAATAGCAGTTTCGTTGAAGGTTGAGGGGAAAAGGGAATTAGGGCCTGTTTCTGAGGTGCATTTTTGCCATTGGCTTACATTGGCGCCCTACAAGGTAGCAGTATTGTGTGTTTTTGGGAAGCTATTTAGGGGTGTTCTTGATTTTTGGGAGTGGGTTTAGGGGTCTGGTAGCACTGCTGGGAAGGTCTAATTTTGTGTCAAAATAGCTGTTTGGGCGTAGGTTGAGGGGAAAGGGGAATTAGGCCTTGTTTCTGAGGTGCATTTTTGTCATTGGCTTACATTGGCGGCCTGCAAGGTAGCAGTATTGCGTATTTTTGGTGGGCAATTTGGGGGTGTTCTAGATTGTTGGGAGTGGGTTTAGGGGCCTGGGAGCACAGCCGGGAAGGTCTAATTTTGTGTCAAAATAGCAGTTTGGTCGTAAGTTGAGAGGAAAGGGGAATTAGGCCCTGTTTCTGAGGCGCATTTTTGACATTGGATACATTGGCGGCCTGCAAGGTAGCTGTATTGCGTGTTTTTGGGAAGCTATTTGGGTGTGTTCTAGATTATTGGGAGTGGGTTTAGGGGTCTGGGAGCACTGCTGAGAAGGTCTAATTTTGTGTAAAAAAAGCAGTTTGGTCGTAGGTTCAGGGGAAATGTTAAACGTAAGATATGCCGTTCTCTAGGGTTTTACATTTACAAAGGGTACTGTGAGTTGTCATAATTTTGCTGAGAGACGAACATGGCTAAACATTTCTTTTCTATCGATGCATCCTGCTTTTTAACTACAACAGGGTTCATTTCGACCATTTCTTCACTTTGGTCTAGTTTGTTAACCTTGTAAAACATCATTCTGGATCCTACGTAGCCTCCTACGGCCTGATTACTAAATTAGAAAGGACAGGGGTTTTATGGGAAACAACCGGGGGGCATAGAAAACTTGTGGTAAGGGCGTAAATCGACCCATCTCTTACAACCGGGGATGAGGGGCAGTTTCATAACTCCCGTCTGGAGCGGCTGATACGGGGACAGGGGCGTTCATGGAACATGAGGATGTTTCGATCATTTTTACCATATGGGTATTGCGACAATTCGGGGCGGGGGAGGTCGCGTATTCTGAGGACTTTATTATAACATAGGAGCCGTTGACATGTAGTTCCCTTATTACGGGCCAGATTAGGGAACCTCAGTCGTCTTACCTGTCCTTTCCCTTATGGTTCAACCTTGGTTTCATCGACGTTTAGCAGAAAAGGAGAGGTAATGACACGGTCTCAGGGTGATGGTACTAAAGACAAGTTTTGTGCAAATACTGACGGTATTTGAAGCCAATTGGGTGGTGCGCTAGGGGTGGCAATTTGCCAATTTCGGTGCTAGTCCTTTAGGAGAGTGAGAGTGTGGAGGGGAGAGAGAGAGAGAGAGAGAGAGAGAGAGAGAGAGAGAGAGAGGGAGAGAGAGAGAGAGAGAGAGAGAGAGCAACAATAGTCTAGGCAGTACACGTGCAACGTGGGGAGCGGCCGTGTATTTAAGATAGGCCATTCAGCGCATTTCTCGGCTCAAGACATTGCGGGTCGGTGTTAGTATTTTGAATACATGCGGTTCGGGACGGGCGAGCATTAGGTCGGGTAAGGGGGGCATGCATTGACAAAAAGGAATAAGGGGGCACCATCGTGTTGCCCTTCTTGCATTCTTGGTCCTTGGACCAGTTGAGTCAGCGCTCCAGTCACACACACACGTTCTCTCATAGTCTTCGTTCACACGCGACATGTGTCCATTCACGCATCATGGATTAAGGGTGATCATTATTCGCTGGTTTGTCTGTTACATCAGTAGTTCGTGGGTGTGCTTAGGTGTCGCCTTGCGGCGCTAGTCTGCATCGTGCATCAGACGTGGCAAGGCTTCAGATTTTCGCCACGCCTTGGCTGTAACCTGCAGAGGGAGGGAAAAGGGGGGAAGGGGACAACATACGGGCATAGTAAAAGCGCAGATACGAAAGCTTTTTACTTACCTCATACTCGTCTTATCTCCTTGGGATAGAATCCCGGGGGTATGGTTTCTGGGATCGGGGGGGGGAAGGGGCAGTGTGCCCTTATAGGCTGTGAGTAGGAAAAACGTTAAGAAGAAAACCAAAGATACCTAGTGCGAGGTACCTAGTTGGGAGGTGTATCTAGCTATCGGGGTCCTTAAATCTCCTTCAACGCTGTGACATTCTAAGGTTCATTAGTTCCTCGATCAACTCTGTTCCCTAGTACCTTCGAGTGTTGTACTTCATAACATTTACATCATTTCATATTTTACCCTTCTTTTACATTCTCTCATTTATACCGTTCGTTTTACCCATCCTCGGAAGTCGAGGTCTTTCTCCATGCGCGAGTCCCGGAGTCAGTCGTATTTTTGACGGCGGAGTGTCGTGTCTCAGATTCGATCCTCCATCCGGGGCTGGGCAACCATCTTCTTTCAACCTTAAAGAGAGAGCAGAGTAGGGTGCACAGAAAAGAACTCTCCCGCCGATCCCATGTTTAAAAATAAGGCATGCAATACCCGTTCATAGTTTCGAAAACCTTTTTATTTTGGAAAATCATTTCAGTACGTGGATTATGAGGGTGCAGTCGTATTTGGCCGGACACGGCAAGGGCTAAAGTGCGTACAGTGGGGGGTGTCGTTTTGCAGCAATAAAAACATTAGAACGTTTTATTCATTCATTTGTAAGAAACTAAAAACGTCTATTAATTGGCTGGGGGTTCGGGGGCATTCATTTCATAATTTAGAAGCATAATCAGAATAGTTGCAATCAGATTTCCTATATGCATACCGTATGCGTGCGTCATAAATGAGGTTATACATCAGCTATATATAAAAATATAATACATTGTACATTTGTAATCAACATTTTTAACGGGATCCTTTACAATGTTCGTCGAGTGAGCTCTCCTTGTCTTTTCTAGCCAAGTGTACGAAGGATCATATAAGTCTCAGAACATCAAGTTTGTATTAGTGCGAAGGAACACCACGAGGTGTTCGTAAGTTCCGATTGATACCAGCGCCATTTTGGGCGGGGCCGGCTCAGTCCGGAAGTAGCATCAGGGGGAAATGTTTTCCATAACTGGCAGTTGGACCAGAGTCCTTTTCGGCAGTTCAAGAATTCATGCTAACAGAAGGAGTGGCAATGTCATGCTTGTTTCGTTAGTGATCAAGGCAGTCGTCCCTTACCGGAAACCTGCAGGGGCCGAAGGCTCCGCCGGGGGCTTTTGTAGAATCTTCAAGGCTGTGGAGATGCTGTCGGAGGTGGGGGCTCGTGCTCCGGTGGGCGAGCGACCGAGTTACATTGCTGTTCAAAGTTACTCTAGTGGCCGAGACCCGCCTTCCAGCAGGCCCAGACGCCATTTTGAGGTCCTGCAGCAGTCACCCTTCGCCGAGTCTGTAAGAGTGGAAGAGGCCCTTCGGAGTGAAAGGAAAAGAGCTCTGTTTTGTGAGAGCGGGACGCTCGGCTGGGGTGCAGCTGTGATGTCCCCACCTGGGGGGGCGAGGGAGACTCGTTTGCGCCGTCTCCCTCTCCTAGTGCATTCCAAGCCGCTCTCTTTCATGGCCCTGCACGACGGTCCCTCCACACCCTGTGTTCCACGATGCCCCTGCCCAGGGCTACGGAGGTACAGCCACCTACGGTGCACATTCGGTGCTGCACGAGTATCGGTGCAGCCATTGCATGTTCGGTGCTCCGAAAATACGGGCACCGTTGCACGTTCGGTGCTGCGCAAGTACTGGGGTGTCACCATGGTGTGTTCGGTGCTGTGCAAGTATTGGCACCGCCGCCTGGTTGGGGACTTTGGTGCCAGGCCGGGGGCTGGGAGACCTCCTATTCTAGGAGGTGGGAGAGGCCCGTCCGCGTCGCCTCTCCCTCCCAGCCCAACTTTGGACAAATTTCTGCAGAGGTATGAACAGGACGTCCCGCCGCCCAGAGTTGCTGCGGCTGTCGCGGAGGAGAAAAGGAAAAAAAGGTGTCTCGTTTTTCTCTGGACCGAGCTTCCTTAGGTTATCGGCTGCAGCCAGACTCAGTTGGCCCCGGTCCCTGGCCATTTGGCGGCCGGGCCGGGGGGGCATGTGGCGGGACTGCCTGAAACTCCCATGCGCCACCAAGGCCAGGCCGGGAAGGCATGTGGCGGGACTACCTGAATCTCTCATGCGCCACCGTGGCCGGGCCGGGGAGGCATGTGGCGGGACTACCGGCAACTATCCAGGGCCGCTGTGGCCGGACTCCGCGGGCTCCTGCCTCTCCTCCGGCTCCCCCATATGTTAAGATTTCCTGACCAAGAGTTGGCAGCAGGGCCCGCCTTATATGGGTTGCCGCCGGTTGGGCGTAGCCGTAACCCTGCCCTACTTTGGAAGGTTCCAGAATGGGGGGGGGCGAATGTTCTGTTTGACTTTCATTTTCTACAGTTTACCGTTATTATTTCTTGGTTGTTGTGTTAAATTAAAAGTTCAAGTTCATCAATGGTCTACGGATTTTGTTTTACCATTTCTTTCTTTCCAGGTTGCTTTTATGCTAAGTTTCTGTTAACAGAGGTTGAGTAACACGGAAACACGTGTAGAGGGATGACGCAGATTCGTACATTACATACACACAAACTCAGACGGGGGACAGTACAAGTACGACATACAAAGACCCAAGACAAATATAAAACAGTTATTGGCCATAATTATCTCTTTCCGTCTGTGAATTTAAAGCGAGGCTGGGTTCCCGTCTTGACGTTGCCCGACCTAGGAGAACTTGAGCATGCCGCTGAAATTGTCCTGGCGAAATCTGTGCCATCGGGCATAATCAAACGTGGTGGTTCTATCTGGTCTGTCTATGTGAGTCGGATTCTTCTTTGTCTCGCGCTTTTTCTCATTCTGCCGGTCTGTCGTTCCTGTCGGCCCTTTGCCCTTACTCACGCTCAGTAGAGTCGGGCATTGGGCTTTCCAGTGTCCGACATATCTACAAAAAGCGCATTGGTCTGGCCCTAAGTCTGGCCGTCTTTTGCGTAGTGTCGGGGGATAATTTTTGGGTCGTGGTGTCCCGGGGTTGTCCTGTCGGTATATTTCTCTACCTGATTTGTCCTCGTCTTTTCTCTGTCGTTGCATAGCCTCTCTGCACCACATACCGAGACTGTCGAGCATAATAGGCGTTGTCTTATTATTGCGAAGGGCTATTTCCAACGTTTCTATTTTATCAAGGTCAAAGGATCCTGCCAGTGGCCACTGTTTGTCTTGACTTTCTTTGGTATACCTGTGCCACAATTTATTATAGGCTATGGTAACTAATCCATAGTTTATGAACATGTCCTTATTAGGGGTGCCTTCTAGTGGAGCTATATGGTCCACCTCTAATACACGGTCCGGGCTGAACCAATTATCAATCAGTGGGGAGAAGACAGACATGACGGCTCGTAACGAGGGACTAATAAGTCAGCAGTGCCTATCTTATCACTAGGTGCAAAGACTAGACAGAATATTCCTATTCTACGTTGTTTGCAGGCAGTGAATACCTCATGGATCAAAATAACAAAAAGACCAATAAATATCAATGGGGAGAATGAGTAGGTCCGCAAAGATCTGCGTTACCTACCCTTTTCACTATCTGCAAAAAGGGTGGTCTCTTCCCTGTTTGCAGACAGAGAATCTCCAGAAAACAATAGTTTTGCGAACAACAGTTCAGTTTCAAGTAATTATTGAGTGGGGGAGAAAAAAATAAGCACGGCTGCTGCCTTACCTATCCTCCACTGCTTGCAAAGAGAGAGCCCGTTGTTTCCCCGTTTGCAGACAGTGAATCTCCAAATAAATAAAAAGAGCAATACTAGTATTTTTTAAACAATCAAGCAATCAAGCAATCATTTCGCAACTTGTCGTGATTACACGACCTTACCCGGACCGTGTGGACAGTTTCTTGTCTTCCGAATCCAGCGCCCGTTCGTCCTCTTTTTTTCGTATTTCTCACGGCACTCCTAATGGTTCCCAGTCAGGACCGTAGATCACTCGAGAGAGGTCTGTTCGGAACTAGTGAAGTTCGGATGATCGGCTGCCAGACGAGGTCTATTGGGCACGAGCTCTCCCGATCGTTGCAGTCGTTCACTCTGTCGTCGGGACCTCTCCCACTGGATCCACGAGTCGCTGATGGGCCTCACGTGGGGCGCCAATTGTTAAAACCTTAGTCGGGTCGGGGACAATCGATATTTGCCCGGCGGTATTGCCTCTGTGACCCTCGAATTATTTAATAAATGAAGAGGCAGGCGCTGGAGACTGGAAAGCAGGAAACAAGGTTTTATTCTCTCCGGAGGAGAACACAGCAAAACGGACAGCAGGTATCGTTCTGAGGTGCTCTAACTACATTTCTGAGGCCTGGCCTCTTATACACTGTTTTATGACTTTATTGCAGATTACATATTCATGACAAAGCTTTGATGTACGGAAAGACATTCCCGGAATCCTCCCTCCGGGCCCGTTCCCACACACATTCACAGTAGAAGTCCCCACCCTGGTCATAACAGGTGATGAGTATCGCGCAGCTGGATATTCCGCCAATTCATGGAATGCGGGGTTCGATCGGATCTCAGGGGGTGGGGGCTTTGATCAACCCGGGGATCCTTTGATGAGGGAAGCTTTCTATTGTACGGGGAGGGGCAAGGAATGGTATCGGCAGGGCTGGGTGTCGGCCTGGGAACGGGGAAGACAAACGGGCACACGGGGAAAAGGGGGTTTGCATCAAAGGGCCGGGGGTCATGAAAGGGAAGAAGGGAGGTGTTGCGCTAGGAACAGGATGAGGGCCTGAGGCAGAGCAGCGCTGAAGAGGGGTTTATGATTCAGGGCAGGTGCAAGCAATGGGTTGGTCAGCGTGTGGGCTTGGTGAGGGCGAGGGGCTATGTCAGGGGCCAGCGGCATGCAAAAGGGTTTGTTCGGCTCAGGGCATCTTAAAATGGCGGGCGCGCACGACAAAAGTGTGGCATCGGGGGAAGAGGCAAGATGGCGCAGATAATGTTCACCAAACCGTACCAATTTTCAACAGTAAGTGGAAATAGGTCCTGTTTCTGAGGTGCATTTTTGCCATTGGCTTACATTGGCTGCCTGCAAGGTAGCTGTATTGCGTGTTTTTGGGAAGCTATTTGGGGGTGTTCTAGATTTTTGGGAGTGGGTTTAGGGGTCTGGGAGCACTGCCGGGAAGGTCTAATTTTGTGTCAAAATAGCAGTTTGGTCGTAGGTTGAGGGGAGAGGGGAATTAGCCCCTGTTTCTGAGGTACATTTTTGCCATTGGCTTACATTGGTGGCCTGCAAGGTAGCTGTATTGCGTGTTTTTGGGAAGTAATTTGGGGGTATTCTAGATATTTGGGAGTGGGTTTAGGGGTCTGGGAGCACTGCAGGGAAGGTCTCATGTTGTGTCAAAATAGCAGTTTGGCCGTAGGTTGAGGGGAAAGGGGAATTAGTCCCTGTTTCTGACGTGCAGTTTTTGCCATTGGCTTACATTGGCGGCCTGCAAGGCAGCTGTATTGCGTGTTTTAGGAAACTGTTTGGGGGTGTTCTAGATTTTTGGGAGTGGGTTTAGGGGTCTGGGAATACTGCTGGTAAGGTCTAATCTTGTCTCAAAATAGCAGTTTCGTTGAAGGTTGAGGGGAAAAGGGAATTAGGGCCTGTTTCTGAGGTGCATTTTTGCCATTGGCTTACATTGGCTCCCTGCAAGGTAGCTGCATTGCGTGTTTTGGGGAATTTATTTGGGGGTGTTCTAGATTTTTGGGAGTGGGTTCAGGGGTCTGGGAGCACTGCTGGGAAGGTCTAATTTTGTGTCAAAATAGCAGTTTGGGCGTAGGTTAAGGGGAAAGGGGAATTAGGCCCTGTTTCTGAGGTGCATTTTTGCCATTGGCTTACATAGGCGGCCTGCAAGGCAGCTGTATTGCGTGTTTTGGGAAGCAGTTTGGGGGTGTTCTAGATTTTTGGGAGTGGGTTTAGGGGTCTGGTAGCACTGCTGGGAAGGTCTAATTTTGTCTCAAAATAGCAGTTTGGGCGTAGGTTGAGGGGAAACGGGATATAGGACCTGTTTCTGAGGTGCATTTTTGCCATTGGCTTACATTGGCGGCCTGCAAGGAAGCTGTATTGCGTGTTTTTTAGTAGCTATTTTTGGGTGTTCTAGATTGTTGGGAGTGGGTTTAGGTGCCTAGGAGCACTGCTGGGAAGGTCTCATTTTGTGTCAAAATAGCAGTTTGGTCGTAGGTTGAGGGGAAAGGGGAATTAGGGCCTGTTTATGAGGTGCTTTTTTGCCATTGGCTTACATTGGCGGCCTGCAAGGTAGCAGTATTGCGTGTTTTTGGGAAGCTGTTTGGGGGTGTTCTAGATTTTTGGGAGTTGGAATACGGTCCTGGGAGAGCTGCTGGGAAGGTCTAATCTTCTTGTGCCTAAATAGCAGTTTGGTCGTAGGTTGAGGGGAAAGGGGAATTAGCCCCTGTTTCTGAGGTGCATTTTTGCCATTGGTTTACTTTGGTGGCCTGCAAGGTAGCTGTATTGCGTGTTTTTGGGAAGCTATTTGGGTGTGTTCCAGATTTTTGGGAGTGGGTTTAGGGGTCTGGGAGCACTGCTGGGAAGGTCTAATTTTGTGTCAAAATAGCACTTTGGTCGTAGGTTGAGGGGAAAGGGGAATTAGGGCCTGTTTCTGAGGTGCTTTTTTGCCATTGGCTTACATTGGTGGCGTGCAAAGTAGCTGTATTGCGTGTTATTGGGAAGCTATTTAGGGGTGTTCTAGATTTCTGGGAGTGGGTTTAGAGGTCTGGGAGCACTGCTGGGAAGGTCTAATTTTGTGTCAAAATAGTAATTTGGGCGTAAATTGAGGGGAAAGGGGAATTAGGCCCTGTTTCTGAGGTGCATTTTTGCCATTGGCTTACATTGGCGCCCTACAAGGTAGCAGTATTGCGTGTTTTTGGGAAGCTATTTAGGGGTGTTTTTGATTTTTGGGAGTGGGTTTAGGGGTTTGGTAGCACTGCTGGGAAGGTCTAATTTTGTGTCAAAATAGCTGTTTGGGCGTAGGTTGAGGGGAAAGGGGAATTAGGCCTTGTTTCTGAGGTGCATTTTTGCCATTGGCTTACATTGGTGGCGTGCAAGGTAGCTGTATTGCATGTTTTTGGGAAGCTATTTGTGGGTGTTCTAGATTTCTGGGAGAGGGTTTAGGGGTCTGTGAGCACAGCCGGGAAGGTCTAATTTTGTGTCAAAATAGCAGTTTGGTCGTAACTTGAGAGGAAAGGGGAATTAGGCCCTGTTTCTGAGGCGCATTTTTGACATTGAATACATTGGCGGCCTGCAAGGTAGCTGTATTGCGTGTTTTTGGGAAGCTATTTGGGTGTGTTCTAGAATATTGGGAGTGGGTTTAGGGGACTGGGAGCACTGCTGAGAAGGTCTAATTTTGTATCAAAAAAGCAGTTTGGTCGTAGGTTCAGGGGAAAGGGGAAATAGGTCCTGTTTCTGAGGTGCATTTTTTGCCATTGGCTTACATTGGCTGCCTGCAAGGTAGCTGTATTGCGTGTTTTTGGGAAGCTATTTGGGGGTGTTCTAGATTTTTGGGAGTGGGTTTAGGGGTCTGGAAGCACTGCTGGGAAGCTCTAATTTTGTGTCAAAATAGCAGTTTTGGCGAAGGTTGAGGGGAAAGGGGAATTAGGCCTTGTTTCTGAGGTGCATTTTTGCCATTGGCTTACATTGGCGCCCTGCAAGGTAGCTGTATTGCGTGTTTTTGGGAAGCTATTTGGGGGTGTTCTAGATTTTTGGGAGTGGGTTTAGGGGTCTGGGAGCACTCCTTGGAAGGTCTAGTTTTGTGTCAAAATAGCAGTTTGGGCGTAGGTTGAGGGGAAAGGGGAATTAGGCCTTGTTTCTGAGGTGGATATTTGCCATTGTCTTACATTGGTGGCGTGCAAGGTAGCTGTATTGCGTGTTTTTGGGAAGCTATTTGGGGGTGTTATAGATTTTTGGGAGTGAGTTTAGGGGTCTGGGAGCACTGCTGGGAAGGTCGAATTTTGTGTCAAAATAGCAGTTTGGGCATAGGTTGAGGGAAAAGGGGAATTAGGCCCTGTTTCTGAGGTGCATTTTTGTTATTGGCTTACATAGGCAGCCTGAAAGGCAGCTGTATTGCGTGTTTGTGGGAAGCTATTTGGGGGTATTCTAGATATTTGGGAGTGAGTTTAGGGGTCTGGGAGCACTGCTGAGTAGATCTAATTTTGTGTCAAAATAGCAGTTTGGTCGTAGGTTGAGCGGAAAGGGGAATTAAGCCCAGTTTCTGAGGTGCATTTTTGCCATTGGCTTACATTGGTGGCCTGCAAGGTAGCTGTATTGCGTGTTTTTGGGAAGCTATTTGGGTGTGTTCTCGATTTTTGGGAGTAGGTTTAGGGGTCTGGGAGCACTGCTGGGAAGGTCTAATTTTGTGTCAAAATAGCACTTTGGTCGTAGGTTGAGGGGAAAGGGGAATTAGGGCCTGTTTCTGAGGTGCTTTTTTGCCATTGGCTTACATTGGTGGCGTGCAAGGTAGCTGTATTGCATGTTTTTGGGAAGCTATTTGTGGGTGTTCTAGATTTCTGGGAGAGGGTTTAGGGGTCTGTGAGCACAGCCGGGAAGGTCTAATTTTGTGTCAAAATAGCAGTTTGGTCGTAACTTGAGAGGAAAGGGGAATTAGGCCCTGTTTCTGAGGCGCATTTTTGACATTGAATACATTGGCGGCCTGCAAGGTAGCTGTATTGCGTGTTTTTGGGAAGCTATTTGGGTGTGTTCTAGATTATTGGGAGTGGGTTTAGGGGTCTGGGAGCACTGCTGAGAAGGTCTAATTTTGTGTCAAAAAAGCAGTTTGGTCGTAGGTTCAGGGGAAAGGGGAAATAGGTCCTGTTTCTGAGGTGCATTTTTGCCATTGGCTTACACTGGCTGCCTGCAAGGTAGCTGGATGTATTGCGTATTTTTGGGAAGCTATTTGGGGGTGTTCTAGATTTTTGGGAGTGGGTTTAGGGGTCTGGGAGCACTGCTGGGAAGGTCTAATTTTGTGTCAAAATAGCAGTTTGGTCGTAGGTTGAGGGGAGAGGGGAATTAGCCCCTGTTTCTGAGGTGCATTTTTGCCATTGGCTTACATTGGTGGCCTGCAAGGTAGCTGTATTGCGTGTTTTTGGGAAGAAATTTGGGGGTATTCTAGATATTTGGGAGTGGGTTTAGGGGTCTGGGAGCACTGCAGGGAAGGTCTCATTTTGTCTCAAAATAGCAGTTTGGCGGTAGGTTGAGGGGAAAGGGGAATTAGTCCCTGTTTCTGACGTGCAGTTTTTGCCATTGGCTTACATTGGCGGCCTGCAAGGCAGCTGTATTGCGTGTTTTAGGAAACTGTTTGGGGGTGTTCTAGATTTTTGGGAGTGGGTTTAGGGGTCTGGGAATACTGCTGGGAAGGTCTAATCTTGTCTCAAAATAGCAGTTTCGTTGAAGGTTGAGTGGAAAAGGGAATTGGGGCCTGTTTCTGAGGTGCATTTTTGCCATTGGCTTACATTGGCTCCCTGCAAGGTAGCTGTATTGCGTGTTTTGGGGAATTTATTTGGGGGTGTTCTAGATTTTTGGGAGTGGGTTCAGGGGTCTGGGAGCACTGCTGGGAAGGTCTAATTTTGTGTCAAAATAGCAGTTTGGGCGTAGGGTAAGGGGAAAGGGGAATTAGGCCCTGTTTCTGAGGTGCATTTTTGCCATTGGCTTACATAGGCGGCCTGCAAGGCAGCTGTATTGCGTGTTTTGGGAAGCAGTTTGGGGGTGTTCTAGATTTTTGGGACTGGGTTTAGGGGTGTGGGAGTACTGCTGGGAAGGTCTAATCTTGTCTCAAAATAGCAGTTTGGTTGAAGGTTGAGGGGAAAAGGGAATTAGTCCCTGTTTCTGAGGTGCATTTTGACCATTGGCTTACATTGTCGGCCTGCAAAGTAGCTGTATTGCGTGTTATTGGGAAGCTATTTAGGGGTGTTCTAGATTTCTGGGAGTGGGTTTAGGGGTCTGGGAGCACTGCTGGGAAGGTCTAATTTTGTGTCAAAATAGCAATTTGGGCGTAAATTGAGGGGAAAAGGGAATAAGGCCCTGTTTCTGAAGGTGCATTTTTGCCATTGGCTTACATTGGCGGCTTGCAAGGTAGCAGGATTGCGTATTTTTGGTGGGCTATTTGGGGGTGTTCTAGGTTGTTGGGAGTGGGTTTAGGGGCCTAGGAGCACTGCTGGGAAGGTCTAATTTTGTGTCAAAATAGCAGTTTGGTCGTAGGTTGAGGGGAAAGGGGAATTAGGGCCTGTTTATGAGGTGCTTTTTTGCCATTGGCTTACATTGGCGGCCTGCAAGGTAGCTGTATTGCGTGTTTTTGGGAAGCTATTTGGGTGTGTTCTAGATTTTTGGGAGTGGGTTTAGGGGTCTGGGAGCACTCCTGGGAAGGTCTAATTTTGTGTCAAAATAGCACTTTGGTCGTAGGTTGAGGGGAAAGGGGAATTAGGGCCTGTTTCTGAGGTGCTTTTTTGCCATTGGCTTACATTGGTGGCGTGCAAAGTAGCAGTATTGCGTATTTTTGGTGGGCAATTTGGGGGTGTTCTAGATTGTTGGGAGTGGGTTTAGGGGCCTGGGAGCACTGCTTGGAAGGTCTAATTTTGTGTCAAAATAGTAATTTGGGCGTAAATTGAGGGGAAAGGGGAATTAGGCCCTGTTTCTGAGGTGCATTTTTGCCATTGGCTTACATTGGCGCCCTACAAGGTAGCAGTATGGCGTGTTTTTGGGAAGCTATTTAGAAGTGTTCTTGATTTTTGGGAGTGGGTTTAGGGGTCTGGTAGCACTGCTGAGAAGGTCTAATTTTGTGTCAAAATAGCTGTTTGGGCGTAGGTTGAGGGGAAAGGGGAATTAGGCCTTGTTTCTGAGGTGCATTTTTGCCATTGGCTTACATTGGCGGCCTGCAAGGTAGCAGTATTGCGTATTTTTGGTGGGCAATTTGGGGGTGTTCTAGATTGTTGGGAGTGGGTTTAGGGGCCTGGGAGCACTCCTGGGAAGGTCTAATTTTGTCTCAAAATAGCAGTTTGGGTGTAGGTTGAGGGGAAAGGGGAATTAGGCCCTGTTTCTGAGGTGCATTTTTGCCATTGGCTTACATTGGCGGCCTGCAAGGTAGCTGTATTGCGTGTTTTTGAGTAGCTATTTTTGGGTGTTCTAGATTGTTGGGAGTGGGTTTAGGGGCCTAGGAGCACTGCTGGGAAGGTCTAATTTTGTGTCAAAATAGCAGTTTGGTCGTAGGTTATGGGGAAAGGGGAATTAGGGCCTGTTTATGAGGTGCTTTTTTGCCATTGGCTTACATTGGTGGCATGCAAGGTAGCTGTATTGCATGTTTTTGGGAAGCTATTTGTGGGTGTTCTAGATTTCTGGGAGAGGGTTTAGGGGTCTGTGAGCACAGCGGGAAGGTATAATTTTGTGTCAAAATAGCAGTTTGGTCGTAACTTGAGAGGAAAGGGGAATTAGGCCCTGTTTCTGAGGCGCATTTTTGACATTGAATACATTGGCGGCCTGCAAGGTAGCTGTATTGCGTGTTTTTGGGAAGCTATTTGGGTGTGTTCTAGATTATTGGGAGTGGGTTTAGGGGTCTGGGAGCACTGCTGAGAAGGTCTAATTTTGTGTCAAAAAAGCAGTTTGGTCGTAGGTTCAGGGGAAAGGGGAAATAGGTCCTGTTTCTGAGGTGCATTTTTGCCATTGGCTTACATTGGCTGCCTGCAAGGTAGCTGTATTGTGTATTTTTGGGAAGCTATTTGGGGGTGTTCTAGATTTTTGGGAGTGGGTTTAGGGGTCTGGGAGCACTGCTGGGAAGGTCTAATTTTGTGTCAAAATAGCAGTTTGGTTGTAGGTTGAGGGGAGAGGGGAATTAGCCCCTGTTTCTGAGGTGCATTTTTGCCATTGGCTTACATTGGCAGCCTGCAAGGCAGCTGTATTGCGTGTTTTAGGAAACTGTTTGGGGGTGTTCTAGATTTTTGGGAGTGGGTTTAGGGGTCTGGGAATACTGCTGGGAAGGTCTAATCTTGTCTCAAAATAGCAGTTTCGTTGAAGGTTGAGGGGAAAAGGGAATTAGGGCCTGTTTCTGAGGTGCATTTTTGCCATTGGCTTACATTGGCTCCCTGCAAGGTAGCTGTATTGCGTGTTTTGGGGAATTTATTTGGGGGTGTTCTAGATTTTTGGGAGTGGGTTCAGGGGTCTGGGAGCACTGCTGGGAAGGTCTAATTTTGTGTCAAAATAGCAGTTTGGGCGTAGGTTAAGGGGAAAGGGGAATTAGGCCCTGTTTCTGAGGTGCATTTTTGCCATTGGCTTACATAGGCGGCCTGCAAGGCAGCTGTATTGCGTGTTTTGGGAAGCAGTTTGGGGGTGTTCTAGATTTTTGGGAGTGGGTTTAGGGGTCTGGGAGTACTGCTGGGAAGGTCTAATCTTGTCTCAAAATAGCAGTTTGGTTGAAGGTTGAGGGGAAAAGGGAATTAGTCCCTGTTTCTGAGGTGCATTTTGACCATTGGCTTACATTGTCGGCCTGCAAAGTAGCTGTATTGCGTGTTATTGGAAAGCTATTTAGGGGTGTTCTAGATTTCTGGGAGTGGGTTTAGGGGTCTGGGAGCACTGCTGGGAAGGTCTAATTTTGTGTCAAAATAGCAATTTGGGCGTAAATTGAGGGGAAAGGGGAATAAGGCCCTGTTTCTGAGGTGCATTTTTTCCATTGGCTTACATTGGCGCCCTACAAGGTAGCAGTATTGCGTGGTTTTGGGAAGCTAGTTAGGGGTGTTCTTGATTTTTGGGAGTGGGTTTAGGGGTCTGGTAGCACTGCTGGGAAGGTCTTATTTTGTCTCAAAATAGCAGTTTGGGCGTAGGTTGAGGGGAAAGGGGATATAGGACCTGTTTCTGAGGTGCATTTTTGCCATTGGCTTACATTGGCGGCCTGCAAGGTAGCTGTATTGCGTGTTTTTGAGAAGCTATTTTTGGGTGTTCTAGATTGTTGGGAGTGGGTTTAGGGGCCTAGGAGCACTGCTGGGAAGGTCTCATTTTGTGTCAAAATAGCAGTTTGGTCGTAGGTTGAGGGGAAAGGGGAATTAGGGCCTGTTTATGAGGTGCTTTTTTGCCATTGGCTTACATTGGCGGCCTGCAAGGTAGCAGTATTGCGTGTTTTTGGGAAGCTATTTGGGGGTGTTCTAGATTTTTGGGAGTTGGATTAGGGTTCTGGGAGAGCTGCTGGGAAGGTCTAATCTTGTGCCTAAATAGCAGTTTGGTCGTAGGTTGAGGGGAAAGGGGAATTAGCCCCTGTTTCTGAGGTGCATTTTTGCCATTGGTTGACTTTGGTGGCCTGCAAGGTAGCTGTATTGCGTGTTTTTGGGAAGCTATTTGGGTGTGTTCCAGATTTTTGGGAGTGGGTTTAGGGGTCTGGGAGCACTGCTGGGAAGGTCTAATTTTGTGTCAAAATAGCACTTTGGTCGTAGGTTGAGGGGAAAGGGGAATTAGGGCCTGTTTCTGAGGTGCTTTTTTGCCATTGGCTTACATTGGTGGCGTGCAAAGTAGCTGTATTGCATGTTATTGGGAACCTATTTAGGGGTGTTCTAGATTTCTGGGAGTGGGTTTAGAGGTCAGGGAGCACTGCTGGGAAGGTCTAATTTTGTGTCAAAATAGTAATTTGGGCGTAAATTGAGGGGAAAGGGGAATTAGGCCCTGTTTCTGAGGTGCATTTTTGCCATTGGCTTACATTGGCGCCCTACAAGGTAGCAGTATTGCGTGTTTTTGGGAAGCTATTTAGGGGTGTTCTTGATTTTTGGGAGTGGGTTTAGGGGTCTGGTAGCACTGCTGGGAAGGTCTAATTTTGTGTCAAAATAGCTGTTTGGGCGTAGGTTGAGGGGAAAGGGGAATTAGGCCTTGTTTCTGAGGTGCATTTTTGCCATTGGCTTACATTGGCGGCCTGCAAGGTAGCAGTATTGCGTATTTTTGGTGGGCAATTTGGGGGTGTTCTAGATTGTTGGGAGTGGGTTTAGGGGCCTAGGAGCACTGCTGAGAAGGTCTAATTTTGTCTCAAAATAGCAGTTTGGGTGTAGGTTGAGGGGAAAGGGGAATTAGGCCTTGTTTCTGAGGTGCATTTTTGCCATTGGCTTACATTGGCGCCCTGCAAGGTAGCTGTATTGAGTGTTTTTGGAAGCTATTTGGGGTTGTTCTAGATTTTGGGAGTGGGTTTAGGGGTCTGGAAGCACTGCTGGGAAGCTCTAATTTTGTGTCAAAATAGCAGTTTTGGCGAAGGTTGAGGGGAAAGGGGAATTAGGCCTTGTTTCTGAGGTGCATTTTTGCCATTGGCTTACATTGGCGCCCTGCAAGGTAGCTGTATTGCGTGTTTTTGGGAAGCTATTTGCGGGTGTTCTAGATTTTTGGGAGTGGGTTTAGGGGTCTGGGAGAACTGCTGGGAAGGTCTAATGTTGTGTCAAAATAGCAGTTTGGGCGTAGGTTGAGGGAAAAGGGGAATTAGGCCCTGTTTCTGAGGTGCATTTTTGCCATTGGCTTACATTGGCGGCCTGCAAAGTAGCTGTATTGCGTGTTTTTGGGAAGCTATTTAGGAGTGTTCTAGATTTCAGGGAGTGGGTTTAGGGGTCTAGGGGCACTGCTGGTAAGGTCTAATTTTGTGTCAAAATAGCAATTTGGGCGTAAGTTGAGGGGAAAGGGGAATTAGGCCCTGTTTCTGAGGTGTATTTTTGCCATTGGCTTACATTGGCAGCCTGCAAGGTACCTGTATTGCGTGTTTTTGAGAAGCTATTTGGGTGTGTTCTAAATTTTTGGGAGTGGGTTTAGGGGTCTGGGAGCACTGCTGGGAAGGTCTAATTGTGTTTCAAAATAGCAGTTTGGGCGTAGGTTGCCGGGAAAGGGGAATTAGGCCCTGTTTCTGAGGTGCATTTTTGCCATTGGCTTACATTGGGGGCCTGCAAAGTAGCTGTATTGCGTGTTTTTGGGAAGCTATTTAGGAGTGTTCTAGATTTCTGGGAGTGGGTTTAGGGGTCTAGGGGCACTGCTGGGAAGGTCTAATTTTGTGTCAAAATAGCAATTCGGGCGTAAGTTGAGGGGAAAGGGGAATTAGGCCCTGTTTCTGAGGTGCTTTTATGCCATTGGCTTACATTGGTGGCCTACGAGGTAGCTGTATTGCGTGTGTGTGGGAAGCTATTTGGGGGTATTCTAGATATTTGGGATTGAGTGTAGGGGTCTGGGAGCATTGCTGAGTAGATCTAATTTTGTGTCAAAATAGCAGTTTGATCGTAGTTTGAGCGGAAAGGGGAATTAAGCCCAGTTTCTGAGGTGCATTTTTGCCATTGGATTACATTGGCGGCCTGCAAGGTAGCTGTATTGCGTGTTGTTGGGAATTTATTTGGGGGTGTTCTAGATTTTTGGCAGTGGGTTTAGGGGTCTGGGAGCACTGCGGGGAAGGTCTAATTTTGTCTCAAAATAGCAGTTTGGGCGTAGGTTGAGGGGAAAGGGGAATTAGGCCCTGTTTCTGAGGTGCATTTTTGCCATTGGCTTACATTGGCGGCCTGCAAAGTAGCTGTATTGCGTGTTTTTGGGAAGCTTTTTAGGAGTGTTCTAGATTTCTGGGAGTGGGTTTAGGGGTCTAGGGGCACTGCTGGGAAGGTCTAATTTTGTGTAAAAAGTAGCAATTTGGGCGTAAGTTGAGGGTAAAGGGGAATTAGGCCCTGTGTCTGAGGTGCTTTTATGCCATTGGCTTACATTGGCGGCCTGCAAGGTAGCTGTATTGCGTGTTTTTGGTAAGCTATTTGGGGTTGTTCTAGAATTTTTGGAGTGGGTTTAGGGGTCTGGGAGAACTGCTGGGAAGGCCTAATGTTGTGCCTAAATAGCAGTTTGGTCGTAGGTTGAGGGGAAAGGGGAATTAGTCCCTGTTTCTGAGGTGCATTTTGGCCATTGGCTTACACTGCCGCCCTGCAAGGTAGCTGTATTGCGTGTTTTTGGGTGGCTATTTGGGGGTGATCTAGATTTTTGGGAGTGGGTTTAGGGGTCTGGGAGCACTGGTGGGAAGTTCTAATTTTGTGTCAAAATAGCAGTTTGGGCATAGGTTGAGGGAAAAGGGGAATTAGGCCCTGTTTTTGAGGTGCATTTTTGCCTTTGGCTTACATTGGCGGCCTGCAAGGCAGCTGTATTGCGTGTTTTAGGAAACTGTTTGGGGGTGTTTTAGATTTTTGGGAGTGGGTTTAGGGGTCTGGGAGTACTGCTGGGAAGGTCTAATCTTGTCTCAAAAAAGCAGTTTTGTTGAAGGTTGAGGGGAAAAGGGAATTAGGCCCTGTTTCTGAGGTGCATTTTTGCCATTGGCTTACGTTGGCGGCCTGCAAGTTACCTGTATTGTGTGTTTTTGATAAGCTATCTGGGGGTGTTCTAGATTTTGGGAGTGGGTTTAGGGGTCTGGAAGCACTGCTGGGAAGCACTAATGTTGTGTCAAAATAGCAGTTTTGGCTAAGCTTGAGGGGAAAGGGGAATTAGGCCTTGTTTCTGAGGTGCATGTTTGCCATTGGCTTACATTGGCTCCCTGCAAGGTAGCTGTATTGCGTGTTTTGGGGAATTTATTTGGGGGTGTTCTAGATTTTTGGGAGTGGGTTTAGGGGTCTGGGAGCACTGCGGGGAAGGTCTAATTTTGTGTCAAAATAGCAGTTTGGGCGTAGGTTAAGGGGAAAGGGGAATTAGACCCTGTTTCTGAGGTGCATTTTTGCCATTGGCTTAGATAGGCGGCCTGCAAGGCAGCTGTATTGCGTGTTTTGGGAAGCTGTTTTGGGGTGTTCTAGATTGTTGGGAGTAGGTTTAGGGGTCTGGGAGCACTGCTGGGAAGGTCTAATTTTGTCTCAAAATAGCAGTTTGGACGTAGGTTGAGGGGAAAGGGGATTTAGGCCCTGTTTCTGAGGTGCATTTTTGCCATTGGCTTACATTGGCGGCCTGCAAGGTAGCTGTATTGCGTGTTTTTGAGTAGCTATTTTTGGGTGTTCTAGATTGTTGGGAGTGGGTTTAGGGGCATAGGAGCACTGCTGGGAAGGTCTAATTTTGTGTCAAAATAGCAGTTTGGTTGAGGGGAAAGGGTAATTAGGGCCTGTTTATGAGGTGCTTTTTTGCCATTGGCTTACATTGGCGGCCTGCAAGGTAGCTGTATTGCGTGTTTTTGGGAAGCTATTTGGGGGTGTTTTAGATGTTTGGGAGTTGGTTTAGGGGTCTGGGAGAGCTGCTGGGACGGTCTAATGTTGTGCCTAAATAGCAGTTTGGTCGTAGGTTGAGGGGAAAGGGGAATTAGCCCCTGTTTCTGAGGTGCATTTTTGCCATTGGCTTACATTGGCGGCCTGCAAGGTAGCTGTATTGCGTGTTTTTGGGAAGCTATTTGGGTGTGTTCTAGATTTTTGGGAGTGGGTTTAGGGGCCTGGGAGCAATGCTGGGAAGGTCTAATTTTGTGTCAAAATAGCACTTTGGTCGTAGGTTGAGGGGAAAGGGTAATTAGGGCCTGTTTCTGAGGTGCTTTTTTGCCATTGGCTTACATTGGTGGCGTGCAAAGTAGCTGTATTGCGTGTTATTGGGAAGCTATTTAGGGGTGTTCTAGATTTCTGGGAATGGGTTTAGGGGTCGGGAGCACTGCTGGGAAGGTCTAATTTTGTGTCAAAATAGCAATTTGGGTGTAAATTGAGGGGAAAGGGGAATTAGGCCCTGTTTCTGAGGTGCATTTTTGCCATTGGCTTACGTTGGCGCCCTACAAGGTAGCAGTATTGCGTGTTTTTGGGAAGCTATTTAGGGGTGTTCTTGATTTTTGGGAGTGGGTTTAGGGTTCTGGTAGCACTGCTGGGAAGGTCTAATTTTGTGTCAAAATAGCAGTTTGGGCGTAGGTTGCCGGGAAAAGGGAATTAGGCCCTGTTTCTGAGGTGCATTTTTGCCATTGGCTTACATTGGTGGCCTGCAAGGTAGCTGTATTGCGTGTTTTTGGGAAGCTATTTGGGTGTGTTCTAGATTTTTGGGAGTGGGTTTAGGGGTCTGGAAGCACTGCTGGGAAGCTCTAATTCTGTGTCAAAATAGCACTTTGGTTGTAGGATGAGGGGAAAGGGGAATTAGGGCCTGTTTCTGAGGTGCTTTTTTGCCATTGGCTTACATTGGTAGCGTGCAAGGTAGCTGTATTGCATGTTTTTGGGAAGCTATTTGTGGGTGTTCTAGATTTCTGGGAGAGGGTTTAGGGGTCGGGGAGCACAGCCGGGAAGGTCTAATTTTGTGTCAAAATAGCAGTTTGGTCGTAAGTTGCATTTTTGACATTGGATACATTGGCGGCCTGCAAGGTAGCTGTATTGCGTGTTTTTGGGAAGCTATCTGGGTGTGTTCTAGATTATTGGGAGTGGGTTTAGGGGTCTGGGAGCACTGCTGAGAAGGTCTAACTTTGTGTCAAAAAAGCAGTTTGGTCGTAGGTTCAGGGAAAGGGGAAATAGGTCCTGTTTCTGAGGTGCATTTTTGCCATTGGCTTACATTGGCTGCCTGCAAGGTAGCTGTATTGCGCGTTTTTGGGAAGCTATTTGGGGGTGTTCTAGATTTTTGGGAGTGGATTTAGGGGTCTGGGAGCACTGCAGGGAAGGTCTCATTTTGTGTCAAAATAGCAGTTTGGCCGTAGGTTGAGGGGAAAGGGGAATTAGTCCCTGTTTCTGAGGTGCAGTTTTTGCCATTGGCTTACATTGGCGGCCTGCAAGGCAGCTGTATTGCGTGTTTTAGGAAACTGTTTGGGGGTGTTCTAGATTTTTGGGAGTGGGTTTAGGGGTCTGGGAGTACTGCAGGGAAGGTCTAATCTTGTCTCAAAATAGCAGTTTCGTTGAAGGTTGAGGGGAAAAGGGAATTAGGGCCTGTTTCTGAGGTGCATTTTTGCCATTGGCTTACATTGGCTCCCTGCAAGGTAGCTGTATTGCGTGTTTTGGGGAATTTATTTGGGGGTGTTCTAGATTTTTGGGAGTGAGTTTAGGGGTCTGGGAGCACTGCTGGGAAGGTCTATTTTTGTGTCAAAATAGCAGTTTGGGCGTAGGTTAAGGGGAAAGGGGAATTAGGCCCTGTTTCTGAGGTGCATTTTTGCCATTGGCTTACATAGGCGGCCTGCAAGGCAGCTGTATTGCGTGTTTTGGGAAGCAGTTTGGGGGTGTTCTAGATTTTTGGGAGTGGGTTTAGGGGTCTGGGAGTACTGCTGGGAAGGTCTAATCTTGTCTCAAAATAGCAGTTTGGTTGAAGGTTGAGGGGAAAAGGGAATTAGGGCCTGTTTCTGAGGTGCATTTTTGCCATTGGCTTACATTGGCTCCCTGCAAGGTAGCTGTATTGCGTGTTTTGGGGAATTTATTTGGGGGTGTTCTAGATTTTTGGGAGTGGGTTCAGGGGTCTGGGAGCACTGCTGGGAAGGTCTAATTTTGTGTCAAAATAACAGTTTGGTCGTAACTTGAGAGGAAAGGGGAATTAGGCCCTGTTTCTGAGGTGCATTTTGACCATTGGCTTACATTGTCGGCCTGCAAAGTAGCTGTATTGCCTGTTATTGGGAAGCTATTTAGGGGTGTTCTAGATTTCTGGGAGTGGGTTTAGGGGTCTGGGAGCACTGCTGGGAAGGTCTAATTTTGTGTCAAAATAGCAATTTGGGCGTAAATTGAGGGGAAAGGGGAATAAGGCCCTGTTTCTGAGGTGCATTTTTGCCTTTGGCTTACATTGGCGCCCTACAAGGTAGCAGTATTGCGTGTTTTTGGGAAGCTAGTTATGTAGAAAAATAGACATATTGATGTACATAAGCAACGTTCATTTCCCTTTTCCCACTCCTCTTCCTGCGCATATCCTAAATACCGTAAAGCATTTAACTACATCCTACTGCCGGCAAAGGCCTGTACCCGTGTATACATGACAGCCATTTTAGGCACCCTGGCCCTTTTTGCCCGCCTAAGATTAGAATCACTGGCTCCCCTTCCGCGTGTATTCAAAATCTCTCTCTCCCTCACATGCATAAACCATGAAGCCCTCTCCCTCTGCACGACCCCGCTGTGAAAGGCGACTCTCCCCCTTGACTCGCACAAAACCCCCTATTCCATCTTGGAGAGGCATCCTTTGCCTTAGCAGACATAGCCCTCCCCCAGCTGCACCTGACTGCCCCCACTCTCATGTACGGGTCATAAGATCTCTCTCGCTCTCTGTGTGACTCTGTCCTTGTGTCCACCCTGGCTACCCCTCCCTTCTCCTCACGTAAACAAGTCATAAACCCTCTTCTTACGCAGAGCCCTGTCCTTGAGGGTCACGGCCGCGCCTGACCAGCACCTCCTTCCCTTCCATGAATGCCCCTCTGTTGACAAGCCTTCCCTCCGCACTCAATTGTCCACGCGGCATTAATACCACTCCTTTGATGACCCTCTTCCCCTGAGTCCGGCTGACCACATATGTCCGAGGCCATCGCCTGAGCCAGGAGATACCATTTACTGCCCTTATTGTATGAAGTCACTCCTCTTCAAAGGATCCTCTATTGGTCTTAGCCACCCCCACCCCTTGGGCTATGATCAGGCGTACACATCCTGCAAAACACTCAGTTGCGTGATTGACCTCCCCTCTTATCAGCAGGTCAAGGGCCCCCATTGTGAATGTATATGGGTAGGATCACCACGAGGATTATGGGGATGTCTTCCTTTTGCGTCACACCGTCCTGATTGTGTTATCATGTGTTCTGTAGAGTATAAAAAGCCAGAGTCTCAGCTCACTTGTTAGAGCACCTCCCGAAAGACACTGTGTTTCGTGTCCGAAATGACTGGCTCTCCTCATGAGTAATAAACTCTGTTCTTGATTCCTGCTTCCAGCGCCCGTCTCTTTATTTTGGTAATTACTCAACATGGGAACTAAGGCGGTTTGCGCCAGCAGCCTGGGCATCGATAGGAAGATGGGTTGCAATTTTCCACAATTGGCGTCCCAACGCGGGGCCCATCAGTGACATAGGGTTCGGTAAGAGAGATCCAGACGAAGAAGTGAACGTCTAAATGATCGGGGCATGCCTGCCTTGAGAGGGCCCTCGCCCGGCGGCCGATCGACAGAACTTCACCAATTCTGAACGGACCTCTCTTCAAGTGACCTATTGTCCTGACTGGAATCCCACAGGAATGCTACATGGAGTAAGAGAACGATCGGGCGCTGGATGAGGAAGTCGAAGAACTATCCGTATGGTCCGGTCCGGGTAAGATTAAGTAGGGTGTTTTTACGCCTGATTGGTAGGGTGGCTCTGTCCACCTGATTGATTGATTGTTTGTATTGAAAACCGGTATTTGTATACTGGCATTGTTGGTATTGGTTCATTTAGCTCTGAGGGCTACTTGACATATTGGTTCTCTTTTGAGAACGAGACATTCTCTGTTTGCAAACAGCGGCGAATAGGAACGTCGTCCCTCTTTGCAGATAGAGAAGGGTAGGTAATGTAGACTTTTGTCCCCGGTATTAAGCCGTCATGCCTACCTTTCTCCCCACTGGATTGTTTGAAGTCGATTAATAATCGATTGTTGTTCTTTTGAGATCTTCCCTGTCTACAAACTGAGACGAGTAGAAATATTCTGTCTTCCTTTTTGGATAGCGAAGGGCAGGTAATGCAGACTTTTGTCCCCGTTGTAATCCGTCATGCCTGTTTTTCTCCCCACTGATTGATTGAAAACCTGGACATTGTTGTTCCAGGCATTGTTTCGTTTGAGGTATTTTCCGCCTGCAAACAACGTGGAATAGAGATATTCTATCTAGTCTTTGCAAGCAGAAAAGGGTAGGTTATGCCCCTTTGTGAATTCGTCAGTCCTACCCACTCCCCACTGGTTGGTTATTGTGGGGTAGCTCGCATGGTCCGCCCAGGAGACTACTCTTATGGAGGACATATGCTCTCTACTCATGGGCCATTTAGTAGAAATAGACCGACTGGTCCGTCCAGGAGGCTACCCTGGTAAATGGAAGTACATCGCTCGGTCCGTCCAGGATGATACCCTAATGAAGGAATATATGTTCCCCTTTGATCGATAATCTCGTTCCACCCCGGACCATTTATTGGAGGGGACTCGTCTGGTCCGTCCAGATGTACCACCCCCCCCCCCAGTGAAAAGGACACATAAAAATATGAAGTGATCACCGTTCCCTACTAACAGAAAGCTTTAGCTCGAAACACGCTAAGGAAGAGAAAGAAAAATAAAAAGGAAATCAGGCTAAGTCAGTAACCCCCTGATGAGCTTTTGACTTCACTAAAAATAAGAAACATTAGAAATAGTTCGTAACAAGAAATATAAAATGGAGAAATAGTTCGTAACAAGAAATATAAAATGGCGAAAAGTTTGACAGCAAAAATAGCCACGAGGCAGCTAGGCTTCACTGCCTGTTCCTGCTCCCAACATGCCTGCCTCATTGCCCGCCACGCCCAAATAACGGTCACATGAAATAGAAACAATCAAATAGGTACCTACCCCCATTCCGGAAAACTCCCGAAGTGCAACAGGTCCGCAGTTACGCCCATCCGGAAGGCGAGGCCTCGAGGTACGAGGGTCCCGCCTGACCACGATCGGGAGGAGATGATGTTGGGCAGGCGGTCCAAAGAATGGCAGAGTCCTCTCCTTCTCTCCTCTTCCGCTGCCCTGCAGGCCACGGGGGGGGGGGGCTGTCTTGCCTCAGCCACCGACCACCCCCCCCCTTCTGTCTCTCGCCTGGTCTGACCCACGAAGAAGGCAGAAGCCGAAGGCGAGAACGGCGGCGAATCAAGTAGTCCCGCCACATTTCGAATTCGCCGCATGCCATCGCCTGTTTGTCAAAGGCCGAAGCCAAGGCGAAAACGGCGGCAAATCAAGTAGTCCTGCCACATGCCAAATTCACCGCATGCCGCCGCCTGCATAGGCACAGGTAGTCCCGCCACATGTCAAGGAAAAGGGGGGGGGCTGTCTTGCCTCAGCCACCGACCACCCCCCCCCATCATCAATGGCCGGCATGGCCGATATCGAAGACGACGGAGCCGAGGAACGGCGCGGGGTCGCTGGAAGGGGGAGGCGGCGCGAACGACCCTCCCCCACCTCCCTCCAGGTGGAGGCTTCCAGCGACACCCCAATGCTCTTACTTAAAGAGGGTCAACATCATAAAGCGGTCTTCTGCCCAGGACGGGCACTCGCTCCATATCGCCTCTCCTCGACCTTGAAGATTCTATAAGAGCCGGGGGGCCCCCGACCCCCTGCATGGGTGCCCCCGCCCCCTTCACCGGGAACCACGACATCGGTGCAACTCCTGCCGGCGCCAGCCTCGGATTAGAACTGGCTAAAATGCAGCCACGGCACAGACTTGTTCAGTTCCGGAGGAACACCAGGATGACCCGGTAGGAAAATTGTTGCCGCCCTTCCCACTCTTTGACTCATGGTCCATATTGTTAGACTGTTAACCTTATAGCACGAAACTTTTTGAATTCCCAACGGAAGGCTCTGGGCCAACCATGCAAGACTAGAGACATCCTGACTGTGCTGGAACTCGCCTGACCCCACCCAAAATGGCGCCGACACAAAATGAGAGTTTTTGAATGAACTTTATTGTACCATGACCTTGCAACTTTTTAACCCCGAGATATATATACATAACGTTTTGGATAATGAAAGTAGATATGAAGGATATTGAGCATGTGCTTGGACAATGAATTGACTTAGGGTGGGTACTGATTATGAGTTGGAAAATGAATTGGTGTAATTTAGATAAAGAATGAGTATTGGATAATGAATTATGAATTGATTAATAATGAATTTTTGACATGCATCATGTCTGCTCTGTAAGGTAATTTCAATACGATTTTATTTGCACTGCTGCACTTTATGAAATGAACTGCTACCAATTCCGTTTATTAAAAGTATTTTGAAGGAGAAAGCATGGTCGTTGCAGTTGCATTAATAAGTTTTGTAATGCCTTACTACTGCGAGCGAAGATTAAGTATGATGATGGATGTAGATCAAAAGGGATCAGATATTTGGCAGCTACCTTATGTGCCACAAGCAACCGGAAAAGTGTTTTCAGATACCCTTAAAAATGACACCACAGAAAATGCCTTCTGACCGTCACCCTTGCACCCGATAAAGACGGTTACGACCAGGTAGCTCATGTAGATGCTCAGATCGTCAATGATTATCTATATGACACCACTGGTCCCTCTGGGCTGAAATGCCGAAGGGGCAAGGGAATGCGGTACGAGGAGATAGGGCGAGTATATGGTAGGTAAAACATTTTCGAACTACTGCATGATGATGTGCTTTGAATGCTGCCCCCCCCTACCCCTTCTTTTCCTCCCTTCTGCAGGTCACGTCAGAACATCGACTGAAGTATGGAAGAGCGACGGTCGGACCACCGACGAAAAAGGGAAAAGGGGAAATCTGTGTTTAATCGTTATAACAGATAAACTTTTTAAAGACGTAGGCTTAACATGACTGTTCCTCCTTAGGACATAGCGACTGAGAGGATGGACTGACATAGAAACTGGACAAGTACTGAACGACGAAAAATTGACTAGAAATGACGTGCTAAATAATGTAACTGGACGTTTGACTAGGTAGGGAAAGGACAAAGAAAAATTATACAGGTAAGGGTTGCCACGGCACCACCCGTCTAGGAAGTTAGAAATATTGCTGATGTTCAAAATGCACTACCCCCTTTCTCACACTCTCATAGATATAGCCAAGCTGCCCGACTGTTCTCCCGATCAATGCTTGCCGTTGCCTCAGCCTGGAGAACTTCCCACCACAGGAGGGAACAGAAAAATGGCTTAAGATCCAACCATGGGTAACTAGCACGACCAGGTTAATCACTGATCGACCAGCCGAGGTGTGAGTATTGGTAATTGGGAACGCTCGCAGGCGTGACAAGCGAGAAGGGAAAGGGGGGAAGGGTAGAAAGAGCAAGCACATAGATAAAACAGGATAGTAAAGATACGTAGGATATACGGATAAAAACAGATGTTGTAGGCTAACAATTGTTTCCTGTCTTGTCGTGAATGTCTTATATATGTGTAATACATGTGCCGTCCTCCCTGTCTGAGTTTGTGTATAATGTACGGATTTATGTCTTCCCTCTGTCTGTATCTGCATGTTACCTAACCTTTGCTGTTCCGTGTTGTGAGCGCACTAAATGACCTATTTTTGTACACGTCTCTCTCTCTCTCTCTCTCTCTCTCTCTCTCTCTCTCTCTCTCTCCCTACATGTCATACGTGTACCGAATGGCTCGTTTAGATTGCTGGCGACTCTCACTCTCTATGAGAGTCTGCCTATTCTCTCTCTTTCATTTGTAAAATTGTGCCCCACCGGCATCAGTCTGATTTGATATATATTAAACGCAAAGGTGTTCAGCGAAAATTGGCCGAAACTTAAAATAATTGTATCTCGCCATATTACTGCCTCTCCTTTCTGCAAAAAATGAATGAACTTGAATTGGCTGAGAAGGAAAGGACAGGTAAGACGACTAAAGTCCCCCAAATCTGGCCACTTATAGGGGAACTGTATGTCAATGGCACCTTATGTCTGTTCTTCAGAGGCGAACGCCAACGACCAGATTGAACTCCCAACGCCCGGATTGCCCCACCCCCTTTTTTTTGCACCCAAGCGCAAGCGCCCGAAGCACCCCCGCCCTGTTCAAAAAGGATAGCCAGTCCTGATGGGAAATGTTCTGTAAAATGCTGAATATGATGTAATGCACAGTTGATGGGAACCTCACTTGATTTATAAATAAGACGATGAATAGACCTGCCATGAGCCCAGTAGGAATACTGACACGTGCACTGCTTGGTAATGGACCTCTGACTGTGACCAATGAGCGTATAATTGAGGGAGGAATTCAGCATGCATAGATATCTTCTTTTGCCATTTCACTGAAACATTGTCTTGTACCTATTCAAAGATTCACGATCACCGAAGGAGATGGGTCGGAAGTGACGTACAGCCTGGCTGCGGATCTTGGGACTCGTGTGACCTCGACCAAAGGTGGAGCCGTAGAAAAACAGGATACGGGACGAGACAGCAATTTCAACGTGGAAAATGAAAAACGGTGGGCCACCTTGAAGCCCTCCGTCTGCTGAACCCACGCGTGCCTGGAGTCTCCGTCCCCCTTCTTTGGGCCCGATTGACGGGCCTGCCTGCTTGTTATCCTTTGCTCCCTTGGTCCCTTTTGCGTGTCCCAGGAACTCTGACCCAGCTCCACCCTCTCCCCTATCGACTATTTGAACCACACACACCCTCTTCTCCACGTGACTTTTTGCCAAAAGGAACGAACTGCATTCCACTGGGAATAGGGTGCTGCCATAGAACTGTGGGCGCCGAGCATAAGGCGCCGCCAACCGGATTGTTTAGGGAACAGGACTGTGGTCTAACAGCAGAAGACTGACCGCACCCTGCAACGCGAAAGGATAGAACAGAGCTGGACCCATAGCTCCACCGCCGGTGCTCAACAGCGCCAACGAAAGTACTTGGACTAGAGCCTACCAGTGATGGCTCACTGACAAAAAGACACTGGGACGAAGAAATATTGTATTTAAGCTGAATTCCGCTCTCATCAACCTGGTCAAAACTGTTCATTGGTTACATTTTTAGTCAGAGACATTTATGCTATGTAGTGCTTTGAAATGATAGGAACTCGACAAATGCAATCTCCTATGTGCTGTAATCTGCCAAACACATCAACTGTCCATGATTATATACCATATGCTAATATTGACAATGCTAATTCTGCGACCGTCCCTGTTTATATGTACCATCATCGATTACGAAAATGAACTTTTGCTATGTAAAAAGGGGCGACTGTAGAAAAATAGACATATTGATGTACATAAGCAACGTTCATTTCCCTTTTCCCACTCCTCTTCCTGCGCATATCCTAAATACCGTAAAGCATTTAACTACATCCTACTGCCGGCAAAGGCCTGTACCCGTGTATACATGACAGCCATTTTAGGCACCCTGGCCCTTTTTGCCCGCCTAAGATTAGAATCACTGGCTCCCCTTCCGCGTGTATTCAAAATCTCTCTCTCCCTCACATGCATAAACCATGAAGCCCTCTCCCTCTGCACGACCCCGCTGTGAAAGGCGACTCTCCCCCTTGACTCGCACAAAACCCCCTATTCCATCTTGGAGAGGCATCCTTTGCCTTAGCAGACATAGCCCTCCCCCAGCTGCACCTGACTGCCCCCGCTCTCATGTACGGGTCATAAGATCTCTCTCGCTCTCTGTGTGACTCTGTCCTTGTGTCCACCCTGGCTACCCCTCCCTTCTCCTCTCGTAAACAAGTCATAAACCCTCTTCTTACGCAGAGCCCTGTCCTTGAGGGTCACGGCCGCGCCTGACCAGCACCTCCTTCCCTTCCATGAATGCCCCTCTGTTGACAAGCCTTCCCTCCGCACTCAATTGTCCACGCGGCATTAATACCACTCCTTTGATGACCCTCTTCCCCTGAGTCCGGCTGACCACATATGTCCGAGGCCATCGCCTGAGCCAGGAGATACCATTTACTGCCCTTATTGTATGAAGTCACTCCTCTTCAAAGGATCCTCTATTGGTCTTAGCCACCCCCACCCCTTGGGCTATGATCAGGCGTACACATCCTGCAAAACACTCAGTTGCGTGATTGACCTCCCCTCTTATCAGCAGGTCAAGGGCCCCCATTGTGAATGTATATGGGTAGGATCACCACTAGGATTATGGGGATGTCTTCCTTTTGCGTCACACCGTCCTGATTGTGTTATCATGTGTTCTGTAGAGTATAAAAAGCCAGAGTCTCAGCTCACTTGTTAGAGCACCTCCCGAAAGACACTGTGTTTCGTGTCCGAAATGACTGGCTCTCCTCATGAGTAATAAACTCTGTTCTTGATTCCTGCTTCCAGCGCCCGTCTCTTTATTTTGGTAATTACTCAACATGGGAACTAAGGCGGTTTGCGCCAGCAGCCTGGGCATCGATAGGAAGATGGGTTGCAATTTTCCACAGTTAGGGGTGTTCTTGACTTTTTGGGAGTGGGTTTAGGGGCCTGGGAGCACCGCTGGGAAGGTCTAATTTTGTCTCAAAATAGCAGTTTGGGCGTAGGTTGAGGGGAAAGGGGATATAGGCCCTGTTTCTGAGGTGCATTTTTGCCATTGGCTTACATTGGCGGCCTGCAAGGTAGCTGTATTGCGTGTTTTTGGGAAGCTATTTGGGGGTGTTCTAGATGTTTGGGAGTTGGTTTAGGGGTCTGGGAGAGCTGCTGGGACGGTCTAATGTTGTGCCTAAATAGCAGTTTGGTCGTAGGTTGAGGGGAAAGGGGAATTAGCCCCTGTTTCTGAGGTGCATTTTTGCCATTGGCTTACATTGGTGGCCTGCAAGGTAGCTGTAGTGCGTGTTTTTGGGAAGCTATTTGGGTGTGTTCTAGATTTTTGGGAGTGGGTTTAGGGGCCTGGGAGCACTGCTGGGAAGGTCTAATTTTGTGTCAAAATAGCACTTTGGTCGTAGGTTGAGGGGAAAGGGGAATTAGGGCCTGTTTCTGAGGTGCTTTTTTGCCATTGGCTTACATTGGTGGCGTGCAAAGTAGCTGTATTGCGTGTTATTGGGAAGCTATTTAGGGGTGTTCTAGATTTCTGGGAATGGGTTTAGGGGTCGGGAGCACTGCTGGGAAGGTCTAAGTTTGTGTCAAAATAGCAATTTGGGTGTAAATTGAGGGGAAAGGGGAATTAGGCCCTGTTTCTGAGGTGCATTTTTGCCATTGGCTTACATTGGCGCCCTACAAGGTAGCAGTATTGCGTGTTTTTGGGAAGCTATTTAGGGGTGTTCTTGATTTTTGGGAGTGGGTTTACGGTTCTGGTAGCACTGCTGGGAAGGTCTAATTGTGTGTCAAAATAGCAGTTTGGGCGTAGGTTGCCGGGAAAGGGGAATTAGGCCCTGTTTCTGAGGTGCATTTTTGCCATTGGCTTACATTGGTGGCCTGCAAGGTAGCTGTATTGCGTGTTTTTGGGAAGCTATTTGGGTGTGTTCTAGATTTTTGGGAGTGGGTTTAGGGGTCTGGGAGCACTGCTGGGAAGCTCTAATTCTGTGTCAAAATAGCACTTTGGTTGTAGGATGAGGGGAAAGGGGAATTAGGGCCTGTTTCTGAGGTGCTTTTTTGCCATTGGCTTACATTGGTGGCGTGCAAGGTAGCTGTATTGCATGTTTTTGGGAAGCTATTTGTGGGTGTTCTAGATTTCTGGGAGAGGGTTTAGGGGTCGGGGAGCACAGCCGGGAAGGTCTAATTTTGTGTCAAAATAGCAGTTTGGCCGTAAGTTGCATTTTTGACATTGGATACATTGGCGGCCTGCAAGGTAGCTGTATTGCGTGTTTTTGGGAAGCTATCTGGGTGTGTTCTAGATTATTGGGAGTGGGTTTAGGGGTCTGGGAGCACTGCTGAGAAGGTCTAATTTTGTGTCAAAAAAGCAGTTTGGTCGTAGGTTCAGGGAAAGGGGAAATAGGTCCTGTTTCTGAGGTGCATTTTTGCCATTGGCTTACATTGGCTGCCTGCAAGGTAGCTGTATTGCGCGTTTTTGGGAAGCTATTTGGGGGTGTTCTAGATTTTTGGGAGTGGGTTTAGGGGTCTGGGAGAACTGCTGGGAAGGTCTAATTTTGTGTCAAAATAGCAGTTTGGTCGTAGGTTGAGGGGAGAGGGGAATTAGCCCCTGTTTCTGAGGTGCATTTTTGCCATTGGCTTACATTGGTGGCCTGCAAGGTAGCTGTATTGCGTGTTTTTGGGAAGCTATTTGGGGGTATTCTAGATATTTGGGAGTGGGTTTAGGGGTCTGGGAGCACTGCAGGGAAGGTCTCATTTTGTGTCAAAATAGCAGTTTGGCCGTAGGTTGAGGGGAAAGGGGAATTAGTCCCTGTTTCTGAGGTGCAGTTTTTGCCATTGGCTTACATTGGCGGCCTGCAAGGCAGCTGTATTGCGTGTTTTAGGAAACTGTTTGGGGGTGTTCTAGATTTTTGGGAGTGGGTTTAGGGGTCTGGGAGTACTGCAGGGAAGGTCTAATCTTGTCTCAAAATAGCAGTTTCGTTGAAGGTTGAGGGGAAAAGGGAATTAGGGCCTGTTTCTGAGGTGCATTTTTGCCATTGGCTTACATTGGCCCCCTGCAAGGTAGCTGTATTGCGTGTTTTGGGGAATTTATTTGGGGGTGTTCTAGATTTTTGGGAGTGAGTTTAGGGGTCTGGGAGCACTGCTGGGAAGGTCTATTTTTGTGTCAAAATAGCAGTTTGGGCGTAGGTTAAGGGGAAAGGGGAATTAGGCCCTGTTTCTGAGGTGCATTTTTGCCATTGGCTTACATAGGCGGCCTGCAAGGCAGCTGTATTGCGTGTTTTGGGAAGCAGTTTGGGGGTGTTCTAGATTTTTGGGAGTGGGTTTAGGGGTCTGGGAGTACTGCTGGGAAGGTCTAATCTTGTCTCAAAATAGCAGTTTGGTTGAAGGTTGAGGGGAAAAGGGAATTCGTCCCTGTTTCTGAGGTGCATTTTGACCATTGGCTTACATTGTCGGCCTGCAAAGTAGCTGTATTGCCTGTTATTGGGAAGCTATTTAGGGGTGTTCTAGATTTCTGGGAGTGGGTTTAGGGGTCTGGGAGCACTGCTGGGAAGGTCTAATTTTGTGTCAAAATAGCAATTTGGGCGTAAATTGAGGGGAAAGGGGAATAAGGCCCTGTTTCTGAGGTGCATTTTTGCCATTGGCTTACATTGGCGCCCTACAAGGTAGCAGTATTGCGTGTTTTTGGGAAGCTAGTTAGGGGTGTTCTTGACTTTTGGGAGTGGGTTTAGGGGCCTGGGAGCACCGCTGGGAAGGTCTAATTTTGTCTCAAAATAGCAGTTTGGGAGTAGGTTGAGGGGAAAGGGGATATAGGCCCTGTTTCTGAGGTGCATTTTTGCCATTGGCTTACATTGGCGGCCTGCAAGGTAGCTGTATTGCGTGTTTTTGGGGAGCTATTTGGGGGTGTTCTAGATGTTTGGGAGTTGGTTTAGGGGTCTGGGAGAGCTGCTGGGACGGTCTAATGTTGTGCCTAAATAGCAGTTTGGTCGTAGGTTGAGGGGAAAGGGGAATTAGCCCCTGTTTCTGAGGTGCATTTTTGCCATTGGCTTACATTGGTGGCCTGCAAGGTAGCTGTAATGCGTGTTTTTGGGAAGCTATTTGGGTGTGTTCTAGATTTTTGGGAGTGGGTTTAGGGGCCTGGGAGCACTGCTGGGAAGGTCTAATTTTGTGTCAAAATAGCACTTTGGTCGTAGGTTGAAGGGAAAGGGGAATTAGGGCCTGTTTCTGAGGTGCTTTTTTGCCATTGGCTTACATTGGTGGCGTGCAAAGTAGCTGTATTGCGTGTTATTGGGAAGCTATTTAGGGGTGTTCTAGATTTCTGGGAATGGGTTTAGGGGTCGGGAGCACTGCTGGGAAGGTCTAAGTTTGTGTCAAAATAGCAATTTGGGCATAAATTGAGGGGAAAGGGGAATTAGGCCCTGTTTCTGAGGTGCATTTTTGCCATTGGCTTACATTGGCGCCCTACAAGGTAGCAGTATTGCGTGTTTTTGGGAAGCTATTTAGGGGTGTTCTTGATTTTTGGGAGTGGGTTTACGGTTCTGGTAGCACTGCTGGGAAGGTCTAATTTTGTGTCAAAATAGCAGTTTGGGCGTAGGTTGCCGGGAAAGGGGAATTAGGCCCTGTTTCTGAGGTGCATTTTTGCCATTGGCTTACATTGGTGGCCTGCAAGGTAGCTGTATTGCGTGTTTTTGGGAAGCTATTTGGGTGTGTTCTAGATTTTTGGGAGTGGGTTTAGGGGTCTGGGAGCACTGCTGTGAAGCTCTAATTCTGTGTCAAAATAGCACTTTGGTTGTAGGATGAGGGGAAAGGGGAATTAGGGCCTGTTTCTGAGGTGCTTTTTTGCCATTGGCTTACATTGGTGGCGTGCAAGGTAGCTGTATTGCATGTTTTTGGGAAGCTATTTGTGGGTGTTCTAGATTTCTGGGAGAGGGTTTAGGGGTCGGGGAGCACAGCCGGGAAGGTCTAATTTTGTGTCAAAATAGCAGTTTGGTCGTAAGTTGAGAGGAAAGGGGAATTAGGCCCTGTTTCTGAGGCGCATTTTTGACATTGGATACATTGGCGGCCTGCAAGGTAGCTGTATTGCGTGTTTTTGGGAAGCTATTTGGGTGTGTTCTAGATTATTGGGAGTGGGTTTAGGGGTCTGGGAGCACTGCTGAGAAGGTCTAATTTTGTGTCAAAAAAGCAGTTTGGTCGTAGGTTCAGGGGAAAGGGGAAATAGGTCCTGTTTCTGAGGTGCATTTTTGCCATTGGCTTACATTGGCTGCCTGCAAGGTAGCTGTATTGCGTGTTTTTGGGAAGCTATTTGGGGGTGTTCTAGATTTTTGGGAGTGGGTTTAGGGGTCTGGGAGCACTGCTGGGAAGGTCTAATTTTGTGTCAAAATAGCAGTTTGGTCGTAGGTTGAGGGGAGAGGGGAATTAGCCCCTGTTTCTGAGGTGCATTTTTGCCATTGGCTTACATTGGTGGCCTGCAAGGTAGCTGTATTGCGTGTTTTTGGGAAGCTATTTGGGGGTATTCTAGATATTTGGGAGTGGGTTTAGGGGTCTGGGAGCACTGCAGGGAAGGTCTCATTTTGTGTCAAAATAGCAGTTTGGCCGTAGGTTGAGGGGAAAGGGGAATTAGTCCCTGTTTCTGAGGTGCAGTTTTTGCCATTGGCTTACATTGGCGGCCTGCAAGGCAGCTGTATTGCGTGTTTTAGGAAACTGTTTGGGGGTGTTCTAGATTTTTGGGAGTGGGTTTAGGGGTCTGGGAGTACTGCTGGGAAGGTCTAATCTTGTCTCAAAATAGCAGTTTCGTTGAAGGTTGAGGGGAAAAGGGAATTAGGGCCTGTTTCTGAGGTGCATTTTTGCCATTGGCTTACATTGGCTCCCTGCAAGGTAGCTGTATTGCGTGTTTTGGGGAATTTATTTGGGGGTGTTCTAGATTTTTGGGAGTGAGTTTAGGGGTCTGGGAGCACTGCTGGGAAGGTCTATTTTTGTGTCAAAATAGCAGTTTGGGCGTAGGTTAAGGGGAAAGGGGAATTAGGCCCTGTTTCTGAGGTGCATTTTTGCCATTGGCTTACATAGGCGGCCTGCAAGGCAGCTGTATTGCGTGTTTTGGGAAGCAGTTTGGGGGTGTTCTAGATTTTTGGGAGTGGGTTTAGGGGTCTGGGAGTACTGCTGGGAAGGTCTAATCTTGTCTCAAAATAGCAGTTTGGTTGAAGGTTGAGGGGAAAAGGGAATTAGTCCCTGTTTCTGAGGTGCATTTTGACCATTGGCTTACATTGTCGGCCTGCAAAGTAGCTGTATTGCCTGTTATTGGGAAGCTATTTAGGGGTGTTCTAGATTTCTGGGAGTGGGTTTAGGGGTCTGGGAGCACTGCTGGGAAGGTCTAATTTTGTGTCAAAATAGCAATTTGGGCGTAAATTGAGGGGAAAGGGGAATAAGGCCCTGTTTCTGAGGTGCATTTTTGCCATTGGCTTACATTGGCGCCCTACAAGGTAGCAGTATTGTTTGTTTTTGGGAAGCTAGTTAGGGGTGTTCTTGATTTTTGGGAGTGGGTTTAGGGGCCTGGGAGCACCGCTGGGAAGGTCTAATTTTGTCTCAAAATAGCAGTTTGGGCGTAGGTTGAGGGGAAAGGGGATATAGGCCCTGTTTCTGAGGTGCATTTTTGCCATTGGCTTACATTGGCGGCCTGCAAGGTAGCTGTATTGCGTGTTTTTGAGTAGCTATTTTTGGGTGTTCTAGATTGTTGGGAGTGGGTTTAGGGGCCTAGGAGCACTGCTGGGAAGGTCTAATTTTGTGTCAAAATAGCAGTTTGGTCGTAAGTTGAGGGGAAAGGGGAATTAGGGCCTGTTTATGAGGTGCTTTTTTGCCATTGGCTTACATTGGCGGCCTGCAAGGTAGCTGTATTGCGTGTTTTTGGGAAGCTATTTGGGGGTGTTCTAGATTTTTGGGAGTTGGATTAGGGTTCTGGGAGAGCTGCTGGGAAGGTCTAATGTTGTGCCTAAATAGCAGTTTGGTCGTAGGTTGAGGGGAAAGGGGAATTAGCCCCTGTTTCTGAGGTGCATTTTTGCCATTGGCTTACTTTGGCGGCCTGCAAGGTTGCTGTATTGCGTGTTTTTGGGAAGCTATTTGGGTGTGTTCTAGATTTTTGGGAGTGGGTTTAGGGGTCTGGGAGCACTGCTGGGAAGGTCTAATTTTGTGTCAAAATAGCACTTTGGTCGTAGGTTGAGGGGAAAGGGGAATTAGGGCCTGTTTCTGAGGTGCTTTTTTGCCATTGGCTTACATTGGTGGCGTGCAAAGTAGCTGTATTGCGTGTTATTGGGAAGCTATTTAGGGGTGTTCTAGATTTCTGGGAGTGGGTTTAGAGGTCTGGGAGCACTGCTGGGAAGGTCTAATTTTGTGTCAAAATAGTAATTTGGGGGTAAATTGAGGGGAAAGGGGAATTAGGCCCTGTTTCTGAGGTGCATTTTTGCCATTGGCTTACATTGGCGCCCTACAAGGTAGCAGTATTGCGTGTTTTTGGGAAGCTATTTAGGGGTGTTCTTGATTTTTGGGAGTGGGTTTAGGGGTCTGGTAGCACTGCTGGGAAGGTCTAATTTTGTGTCAAAATAGCTGTTTGGGCGTAGGTTGAGGGGAAAGGGGAATTAGGCCTTGTTTCTGAGGTGCATTTTTGTCATTGGCTTACATTGGCGGCCTGCAAGGTAGTAGTATTGCGTATTTTTGGTGGGCAATTTGGGGGTGTTCTAGATTGTTGGGAGTGGGTTTAGGGGCCTGGGAGCACAGCCGGGAAGGTCTAATTTTGTGTCAAAATAGCAGTTTGGTCGTAAGTTGAGAGGAAAGGGGAATTAGGCCCTGTTTCTGAGGCGCATTTTTGACATTGGATACATTGGCGGCCTGCAAGGTAGCTGTATTGCGTGTTTTTGGGAAGCTATTTGGGTGTGTTCTTGATTATTGGGAGTGGGTTTAGGGGTCTGGGAGCACTGCTGAGAAGGTCTAATTTTGTGTCAAAATAGCAATTCGGGCGTAAGTTGAGGGGAAAGGGGAATTAGGCCCTGTTTCTGAGGTGCTTTTATGCCATTGGCTTACATTGGTGGCCTGCGAGGTAGCTGTATTGCGTGTTTGTGGGAAGCTATTTGGGGGTATTCTAGATATTTGGGATTGAGTGTAGGGGTCTGGGAGCACTGCTGAGTAGATCTAATTTTGTGTCAAAATAGCAGTTTGGTCGTAGTTTGAGCAGAAAGGGGAATTAAGCCCAGTTTCTGAGGTGCATTTTTGCCATTGGCTTACATTGGCGGCCTGCAAGGTAGCTGTATTGCGTGTTTTTGGGAATTTATTTGGGGGTGTTCTAGATTTTTGGCAGTGGGTTTAGGGGTCTGGGTGCACTGCGGGGAAGGTCTAATTTTGTCTCAAAATAGCAGTTTGGGCGTAGGTTGAGGGGAAAGGGGAATTAGGCCCTGTTTCTGAGGTGCATTTTTGCCATTGGCTTACATTGGCGGCCTGCAAAGTAGCTGTATTGCGTGTTTTTGGGAAGCTTTTTAGGAGTGTTTTAGATTTCTGGGAGTGGGTTTAGGGGTCTAGGGGCACTGCTGGGAAGGTCTAATTTTGTGTAAAAAGTAGCAATTTGGGCGTAAGTTGAGGGTAAAGGGGAATTAGGCCCTGTGTCTGAGGTGCTTTTATGCCATTGGCTTACATTGGCGGCCTGCAAGGTAGCTGTATTGCGTGTTTTTGGTAAGCTATTTGGGGTTGTTCTAGAATTTTTGGAGTGGGTTTAGGGGTCTGGGAGAACTGCTGGGAAGGCCTAATGTTGTGCCTAAATAGCAGTTTGGTCGTAGTGTTGAAAATTAGTACGGTTTGGTGAACATTATCTGCGCCATCTTGCCTCTTCCCCCGATGCCACACTTTTGTCGTGCGCGCCCGCCATTTTAAGATGCCCTGAGCAGAACAAACCCTTTTGCATGCCACTGGCCCTTGACATAGCCCTTCGCCCTCACCAAGCCCACCCGCTGACCAACCCCCTGCTTGCACCTGCCTTGAATCATAAACCCCTCTTCAGCGCTGCTTTGCCTCGGGCCCTCATCCTGTTCCTAGCGCAACACCTCCCTTCTTCCCTTTCATGATCCCCGGCCCTTTGATGCAAACCCCCTTTTCCCCGTGTGCCCGTTTGTCTTCCCCGTTCCCAGGCCGACACCCAGCTCTGCCGATACTATTCCTTGCCCCTCCCCGTACAATAGAAAGCTTCCCCCATAAAAGGATCCCCGGGTTGATCAAAGCCCCCCACCCCATGAGATCCGATCGAACCCCACATTCCATGAATTGACGAAATATCCAGCTGCGCGATACTCATCACCTGTTGTGACCAGGGTGGGGACTTCTACTGTAAATGTGTGTGGGAACGGGCCCGGAGGGAGGATTCCGGGAATGTCTTTCCGTACATCAAAGCTTTGTCATGAGTATGTAAACTGCAATAAAAACCGCAAAACCCTGTATATAAGGGGCCAGGCCTCAGACATAAGTTAGAGCACCTCAGAACGATACCTGCTGTCCGTTTTGCTGTGTTCTCCTCCGGAGAGAATAAAACCTTGTTTCCTGCTTTCCAGTCTCCAGCGCCTGCCTCTTCATTTATTAAATAATTCGAGGGTCACAGAGGCAATACCGCCGGGCAAATATCGATTGTCCCCGACCCGACTCAGGTTTTACAATTGGCGTCCCAAGCGTGGGGCCCATCAGCGACTCGTGGATCCAGTGGGAGAGGTCCCGACGACAGAGTGAATGACTGCAACGATCGGGAGAGCTCTTGCCCAATAGACCCTCGTCTGGCAGCCGATCATCCGAACTTCACTAGTTCCGAACAGACCTCTCTCGAGTGATCTACGGTCCTGACTGGGGACCATTAGGAGTGCCGTGAGAAATACGAGAAAAAGAGGACGAACGGGCGCTGGATTCGGAAGACAAGAAACTGTCCACACGGTCCGGGTAAGGTCGTGTAAACACGACGGATTGCGAAAATAATTGATTGCTTGATTGTTTACAAAAATATACTAGTATTACTCTTTGTTTGACCTATTTGGAGATTCACTGTCTGCACACAGAGAAACAGTAGGCTCCTTCTCTTTTGCAAACAGTGAAGGATAGGTAACGCAACCGTCGCGCCTATTTTTCTCCCCCACTGACTCTATTATTCCTTAACGGTTTTTGGGAGACTCTCTCTCTCCCTCACTGATTAACTGGGTTCTTTGACCCCGAACTACTGTTCGCAGATTGTCTTCTGGAGATTCTCTGTCTGCAAACCGGAAACAACAGATTCCTCTTTGCGGATAGTGAAAGGGTAGAGGACGCAGACTTTTGCGCCCTACTTACTCTCCCCATTGATCTTACTCTACCTTATTTATTTATTTATTGATTGTTTGATTGTTCCTCGTTCTTGGTTACTTTTTATTTTTTTGTTCATGAGGTATTCACTGCCTGCAAACAACGTAGAATAGGAATATTCTGTCTAGTCTTTGCACCTAGTGATAAGAAAGGCAGTGCTGACTTTTTAGTCCCTCGTTACGAGCCGTCATGTCTGTCTTCTCCCCACTGATTGATAATTGGTTCAGCCCGGACCGTGTATTAGAGGTGGACCATATAGCTCCACTAGAAGGCACCCCTAATAAGGACATGTTCATAAACTATGGATTAGTTACCATAGCCTATAATAAATTGTGGCACAGGTATACCAAAGAAAGTCAAGACAAACAGTGGCCACTGGCAGGATCCTTTGACCTTGATAAAATAGAAACGTTGGAAATAGCCCTTCGCAATAATAAGACAACGCCTATTATGCTCGACAGTCTCGGTATGTGGCGCAGAGAGGCTATGCTACGACAGAGAAAAGACGAGGACAAACCAGGTAGAGAAATATACCGACAGGACAACCCCGGGACACCACGACCCAAAAATTATCCCCCGACACTACGCAAAAGACGGCCAGACTTAGGGCCAGACCAATGCGCTTTTTGTAGATATGTCGGACACTGGAAAGCCCAATGCCCGACTCTACTGAGCGTGAGTAAGGGCAAAGGGCCGACAGGAATGACAGACCGGCAGAATGAGAAAAAGCGCGAGACAAAGAAAAATCCGACTCGCACGGACAGACCAGATAGAACCACCACGTTTGATTATGCCCGATGGCACAGGTTCCGCCAGAACGATTTCAGCGACATGTTCGAGTTTTCCTAGGTCGGACAATATAAAAAACGGGAACCCAGCCTAGCTCTAAATTATCAGACGGAAAAAGATAATTTTGGCCAAATAATCACTGTTTTATGTTTGTCTTTGGATCTTGTGTGTCATACTTTTCTACTACCCCCCCCGTCTGAGTTTGTGTGTACGTAATGTATGAATCTACGACATTCCCCTATATGTGTTTCCGTGTTACTTAAACTCTGTTAGTAGAAATTTTAGCATGAAATAACCTGGAAAGAAAGAAGTAGGAAACGAAATCAGTAAACCACTGATAAACACAAACTTTTATTTTAACATAACAAACCAGAAACAATAATGCTAAGAACAAGAACGGTAAAAATGTAGAAAAATGAAAGTCAACAGAACATTCGCCCCCCCCCCCCATTCTGGAACCTTCCAAAGTAGGGCAGGGTTACGGCTACGCCCAACCGGCGGCAACCCATATAAGGCGGGCCCTGCTGCCAACTCTTGGTCAGGAAATCTTAACATATGGGGGAGCCGGAGGAGAGGCAGGAGCCAGCAGAGTCCGGCCGCAGCGGCCCTGGATAGTTGCAGGCAGTCCCGCCACATGCCTTCCCGGCCTGGCCTTGGTGGCGCATGAGAGATTCAGGCAGTCCCGCCACATGTCCCCCCCGGCCCGGCCGCCAAATGGCCAGGGACCGGGGCCAACCGAGTCCGGCTGCAGCCGATAACCTAAGGAAGCCGGCCCAGAGAAGGACGAGACACCTTTTTCTTTTCCCTTCCGTGACAGCCGCAGCAACTCTGGACGGCGGAACGTCCTGTTCATACCTCTGCAGAAATTTGTCCAAAGTTGGGCTGGGAGGGAGAGACGACGCGGACGGGCCTCTCCCACCTCCTAGAATAGGAGGTCTCCCAGCCCCCGACCTGGCACCAAAGTCCCCAACCAGGCGGCGGTGCCAATACTTGCACAGCACCGAACACACCATGGTGCCCCAGTACTTGCGCAGCACCGAACGTGCAACGGTGCCCATATTTTCGGAGCACCGAACATGCAATGGCTGCACCGATACTCGTGCAGCACCGAATGTGCACCGCAGGTGGCTGTACCTCCGTAGCCCTGGGCAGGGGCCTCGTGGAGCACAGGGTGTGGAGGGACCGTCGTGCAGGGCCATGAAAGAGAGCGGCTTGGAATGCACTAGGAGAGGGAGACGGCGCGAACGAGTCTCCCTCGCCCCCCGGTGGGGGCATCACAGCTGCACCCCAGCCGAGCGTCCCGCTCTCACAAAACAGAGCTCTTTTCCTTTCACTCCAAAGGGCCTCTTCCACTCTTACAGACTCGGCGAAGGGTGACTGCTGCAGGACCTCAAAATGGCGTCTGGGCCTGCTGGAAGGCGGGTCTCGGCCGCTAGAGTAACTTTGAACAGCAATGTAACTCGGTCGCTCGCCCACCGGAGCACGAGCCCCCACCTCCGACAGCATCTCCACAGCCTTGAAGATTCTACAAAAGTCCCCGGGGGAGCCTTCGGCCCCTGCAGGTTTCCGGTAAGGGACGACTGCCTTGATCACTAACGAAACAAGCATGACATTGCCACTCCTTCTGTTAGCATGAATTCTTGAACTGCCGAAAAGGACTCTGGTCCAACTGCCAGTTATGGGAAACATTTCCCCCTGATGCTACTTCCGGACTGAGCCGGCCCCGCCCAAAATGGCGCTGGTATCAATCGGAACTTACGAACACCTCGTGGTGTTCCTTCGCACTAATACAAACTCGATGTTCTGAGACTTATATGATCCTTTGTACACTTGGCTGGAAAAGACAAGGAGAGCTCACTCGACGAACATTGTAAAAGGATCCCGTTAAAAATGTTGATTACAAATGTACGGTATTATATTTTTATAGCTGATGTGTAACCACATTTATGACGCACGCATACGGTATGCATATAGGAAATGTGATTGCAACTATTCTGACTATGCTTCTAAGTTATGAAATAAATGCCCCCCGAACCCCCCGGCCAACTGATAGACGTTTTAGTTTGCTACAAATGAATTGATGAAACTTTCTACATGTTTTTATTGCTGCAAAACAACGTCCCCACTGTATGCACGTTAGCCCTTGCCGTGTCCGGCCAAATACGACTGCACCCTCATAATCCACGTACTGAAATGATTTTCCAAAATAAAGGTTTTCGAAACTATGAACGGGTATTGCATGCTTTATTTTTAAACATGGGATCGGCGGGAGAGTTCTTTTCTGTGCACCCTACTCTGCTCTCTCTTTAAGGTCATTAGAAGATGGTTGCCCAGCCCCGGAGGAAGGATCGGAACTGCAACGCGATACTCTGCCTTCAAGGTACACGACTGACTGATGAACTCTCGCGTGGAGGAGGACCTCGACTTCCGAGGATGGGTAAAACGAACGGTATAAATGAGGGAATGTAAAAGAAGGGTAAAATAAAAACGATGTAAATGTTATGAAGTACAACGCTTGAAGGTACTAGGGAACAGAGTTGATCGACACAGCGTTGAAGGAGATTTAAGGACCCCGATAGCTAGATACACCTACCAACTAGATACCTCGCACTAGGTATCTTTGGTTTTCTTCCTAACACTTTCCTACACCCGACCTATAAGGGCACACTGCCCCTTCCCCCCCCGATCCCAGAAACCATACCCCCGGGATTCTATCCCAAGGAGATAAGACGAGTATGAGGTAAGTAAAAAGCTTTCGTATCTGTGCTTTTAATATGCCCGTATGTTGTCCCCTTCCCCCCTTTTCCCTCCCTCTGCAGGTTACAGCCAAGGCGTGGTGAAGATCTGAAGCCTGGCCACGTCTGATGCACGATGCAGACTAGCGCCGCAAGGTGGCGCCTAAGCACGCCTACAAACTACTCACGTAGCAAACAAGCCCGAAAAATTAGTACGATCTGATGAAAAGTGATCGCCCTTAACCCAGGCTGCGCGAATGAACCCATGTCACGGGTGAATCGAAACTGTGAGAGAATGTGCGTGTGTGACTGAAGCGTTGACTCAACTGGTCGAAGGGCCAAGAATGCAAGAAAGTGCGACACAATGGTACCTCCCGTTTCTTTTTCCCTCTTCTCAAAGCATGTCCCCTCTACCCTGCCTAACGCTCGTCTGCCTCGAACTGCATGATTTCAAGATTCTAACGCAGACCTGTAAATGCCCTTTGCCGTGTAACGCACTAAGTAGCCTTTCTCAAATACACTGCCACTCCCACTGTCGCACGTGTACTATTTAGCCTGCCGTTGCACTCTCTCTCTCTCTCTCTCTCTCTCTCTCTCTCTCTCTCTCTCTCTCTCTCTCTCTCTCTCTCTCTCTCTCTCTCTCTCTCTCTCTCTCTCTCTCTCTCTCTCTCTCTCTCTCTCTCTCTCTCTCTCTCTCTCTCTCTCTCTCTCTCTCTCTCTCTCTCTCTCTCCCTCTCTCCTCTCTCTCTCTCTCTCTCTCTCTCTCTCTCTCTCTCTCTCTCTCTCTCTCTCTCCTTCACACTCCCACTCTTCCGAGCGATTAGCTCCGAAATTGGAAATTGACAGACCGCCACCCCTAGCGCACCACCCAATTGGCTCCAAATACCGCCAGTATTTGCACAAAAACTCGTCTTTAAATACAAATCACCCTGAGACCGTGTCATTACCTCTCCTTTCTGCTAAATTAACTAAACCAAGAGTTGGCGATAAGGGAAAGGACAGGTAAGACGACTGAGGTTCCCTAAATCTGACCCGCAATAAGGGAACTGCATGTCACCGGCTCCTGTGTCATAGAAAGATGCCTCAGATAACGCGACCCCCCCCGCCCCGAATTGTTGCAACACCCTAACAGTAAAGGTGATCGGAGCATCCTCATGTTCTCGGAACGCCCCCTGTTCCGTATCAACTGCCCCAGAAGAGAATTATAGAACTGTCCCTCATCCCCGGTTGTAAGAGATGGGTCGATTTACGCCCTTACCACAAGTTTTCTATGTCCCTGGTTGTTTCCCATAAAACCCCTGTCCTTTCTATCAGGCCGTAGGAGGCTACGTAGGATCCAGAATGATGTTTTACAAGGTTAACAGGCTAGACCAAAGTGAAGAAATCATCGAAAATGAACCCTGTTGTAGTTGAAAAGCAGGATGCATCGATAGAAAAGAAATGTTTAGCCATGTTCGTCTCTCAGCAAAATACCTGTTTAGTACCATGTTGACAACTCACAGTACCCTTTGTAAATGTAAAACCCTAGAGAACGGCATATCTTTGCCAGGCTCGTCTTACGAAGGTGGGTCTCCATCAGATGAACTGTCGTAACTGTAATAAATAATTATGAAGGAAAGTCATAGTAAATCCAGCGGGCCCGTCACCGGTCATTCATATGCCAGTTGTGAACACTAATATAACGGACGTTTTCATTCTTTGCCTGGAGCTGGGAGAGAAATAGACTTTTGTGATTACCTTCATCTGCAAATTCTCTAAAGACTGTCTTTTCAAACTTGTTTAAGGGTACGGCTGTCGGAGGAAAGAAGGACCGGATGTGGGAGCACGTGGCCTGACTACAGACTATGGAACATCTGCGACATTGGCCAAGGCGAAACCGCGACCGAAAAGAGCTGCAGGACGAGGCACTATTTCCGACAAAGTGAGAGGAAAGGGCTGACCTGCTGCCCCTGCTCAATGTTCAAATGTGTGCCGAAAAGTCCCCGCTCTCTGAATTCAGTCATGAGCCCGCCTGCCTGGCATTCTCCGCCCCCTCTGGTCTGTTCCCGATCTGGCCCTGCTCCATCCCCCTTTTCCTCCGACATACCCTATGGACTACTTGCACACTTTTCTTCCACCTGAACTTTTTGACTATCGACTCCAAAGGACACAGGGCGAAAAGGACCTTTCTGACCGGAAGAGCAAGGAAAAGGTCGTGCCCTGCAACACGGAACTTAGAATAGAGCTGGACTCGTAGCTCCACCGCCGGTGCTCCACAGTGCCAACAGAAGACGAAGGATTACTGAAACCTTACTAAACTTCGAACATTCCTGTACAATCATTTCTGCCACGTCTCGTTTCTCTCCCAGCCAACATTGTATTGATTATGTAACACTCCGTCAGTTCACATTATGAAATGTACTCACTGCTCTCACTTCGAATCACTTTTGCATCGCATTTCTATGACCTTCCTGCTACGCAAGTTTATCAAAGTTTATCAATAGGTCCGCCTCCTAAAACTAGAAATCGTAAAATGTATTGTTTACAACTCTTTCATCTAGGGTTCCTACCGTTTTTCTTTCTCATGCCCGCCACAATAGAACAGAGTAGAAAATGAACCAGCAAGATGTCTTGAATATGTTAAAGGGAGGACTGTTGAAAATTAGTACGGTTTGGTGAACATTATCTGCGCCATCTTGCCTCTTCCCCCGATGCCACACTTTTGTCGTGCGCGCCCGCCATTTTAAGATGCCCTGAGCAGAACAAACCCTTTTGCATGCCACTGGCCCCTGCCATAGCCCTTCGCCCTCACCAAGCCCACCCGCTGACCAACCCCCTGCTTGCACCTGCCTTGAATCATAAACCCCTCTTCAGCGCTGCTCTGCCTCGGGCCCTCGTCCTGTTCCCAGCGCAACACCTCCCTTCTTCCCTTTCATGATCCCCGGCCCTTTGATGCAAACCCCCTTTTCCCCGTGTGCCCGTTTGTCTTCCCCGTTCCCAGGCCGACACCCAGCTCTGCCGATACTATTCCTTGCCCCTCCCCGTACAATAGAAAGCTTCCCTCATAAAAGGATCCCTGGGTTGATCAAAGCCCCCCACCCCATGAGATCCGATCGAACCCCACATTCCATGAATTGACGGAATATCCAGCTGCGCGATACTCATCACCTGTTGTGACCAGGGTGGGGACTTCTACTGTAAATGTGTGTGGGAACGGGCCCGGAGGGAGGATTCCGGGAATGTCTTTCCGTACATCAAAGCTTTGTCATGAGTATGTAAACTGCAATAAAAACCGCAAAACCCTGTATATAAGGGGCCAGGCCTCAGACATAAGTTAGAGCACCTCAGAACGATACCTGCTGTCCGTTTTGCTGTGTTCTCTTCCGGAGAGAATAAAACCTTGTTTCCTGCTTTCCAGTCTCCAGCGCCTGCCTCTTCATTTATTAAATAATTCGAGGGTCACAGAGGCAATACCGCCGGGCAAATATCGATTGTCCCCGACCCGACTCAGGTTTTACAGTAGGTTGAGGGGAAAGGGGAATTAGTCCCTGTTTCTGAGGTGCATTTTGGCCATTGGCTTACATTGCCGCCCTGCAAGGTAGCTGTATTGCGTGTTTTTGGGTGGCTATTTGGGGGTGATCTAGATTTTTGGGAGTGGGTTTAGGGGTCTGGGAGCACTGGTGGGAAGTTCTAATTTTATGTCAAAATAGCAGTTTGGGCGTAGGTTGAGGGGAAAGGGGAATTAGGCCCTGTTTCTGAGGTGCATTTTTGCCTTTGGCTTACATTGGCTGCCTGCAAGGCAGCTGTATTGCGTGTTTTAGGAAACTGTTTGGGGGTGTTTTAGATTTTTGGGAGTGGGTTTAGGGGTCTGGGAGTACTGCTGGGAAGGTCTAATCTTGTCTCAAAAAAGCAGTTTTGTTGAAGGTTGAGGGGAAAAGGGAATTAGGCCCTGTTTCTGAGGTGCATTTTTGCCATTGGCTTACGTTGGCGGGCCTGCAAGTTACCTGTATTGTGTGTTTTTGATAAGCTATCTGGGGGTGTTCTAGATTTTGGGAGTGGGTTTAGGGGTCTGGAAGCACTGCTGGGAAGCACTAATTTTGTGTCAAAATAGCAGTTTTGGCTAAGCTTGAGGGGAAAGGGGAATTAGGCCTTGTTTCTGAGGTGCATGTTTGCCATTGGCTTACATTGGCTCCCTGCAAGGTAGCTGTATTGCGTGTTTTTGGGAATTTATTTGGGGGTGTTCTAGATTTTTGGGAGTGGGTTTAGGGGTCTGGGAGCACTGCGGGGAAGGTCTAATTTTGTGTCAAAATAGCAGTTTGGGCGTAGGTTAAGGGGAAAGGGGAATTAGGCCCTGTTTCTGAGGTGCATTTTTGCCATTGGCTTAGATAAGCGGCCTGCAAGGCAGCTGTATTGCGTGTTTTGGGAAGCTGTTTTGGGGTGTTCTAGATTGTTGGGAGTAGGTTTAGGGGCCTGGGAGCACTGCTGGGAAGGTCTAATTTTGTCTCAAAATAGCAGTTTGGTCGTAGGTTGAGGGGAAAGGGGAATTAGGCCCTGTTTCTGAGGTGCATTTTTGCCATTGGCTTACATTGGCGGCCTGCAAGGTAGCTGTATTGCGTGTTTTTGAGTAGCTATTTTTGGGTGTTCTAGATTGTTGGGAATGGGTTTAGGGGTCGGGAGCACTGCTGGGAAGGTCTAATTTTGTGTCAAAATAGCAGTTTGGTTGTAGGTTGAGGGGAAAGGGGAATTAGGGCCTGTTTATGAGGTGCTTTTTTGCCATTGGCTTACATTGGCGGCCTGCAAGGTAGCTGTATTGTGTGTTTTTGGGAAGCTATTTGGGGGTGTTCTAGATGTTTGGGAGTTGGTTTAGGGGTCTGGGAGAGCTGCTGGGAAGGTCTAATTTTGTGTCAAAATAGCACTTTGGTCGTAGGTTGAGGGGAAAGGGTAATTAGGGCCTGTTTCTGAGGTGCTTTTTTGCCATTGGCTTACATTGGTGGCGTGCAAAGTAGCTGTATTGCGTGTTATTGGGAAGCTATTTAGGGGTGTTCTAGATTTCTGGGAATGGGTTTAGGGGTCGGGAGCACTGCTGGGAAGGTCTAATTTTGTGTCAAAATAGCAATTTGGGCGTAAATTGAGGGGAAAGGGGAATTAGGCCCTGTTTCTGAGGTGCATTTTTGCCATTGGCTTACATTGGCGCCCTACAAGGTAGCAGTATTGCGTGTTTTTGGGAAGCTATTTAAGGGTGTTCTTGATTTTTGGGAGTGGGTTTAGGGTTCTGGTAGCACTGCTCGGAAGGTCTAATTTTGTGTCAAAATAGTAGTTTGGGCGTAGGTTGCCGGGAAAAGGGAATTAGGCCCTGTTTCTGAGGTGCATTTTTGCCATTGGCTTACATTGGCGCCCTACAAGGTAGCTGTATTTCGTGTTTTTGGGAAGCTATTTGGGTGTGTTCTAGATTTTTGGGAGTGGGTTTAGGGGTCTGGGAGCACTGCTGGGAAGCTCTAATTCTGTGTCAAAATAGCAGTTTCGTTGAAGGTTGAGGGGAAAAGGGAATTAGGGCCTGTTTCTGAGGTGCATTTTTGCCATTGGCTTACATTGGCTCCCTGCAAGGTAGCTGTATTGCGTGTTTTGGGGAATTTATTTGGGGGTGTTCTAGATTTTTGGGAGTGAGTTTAGGGGTCTGGGAGCACTGCTGGGAAGGTCTATTTTTGTGTCAAAATAGCAGTTTGGGCGTATGTTAAGGGGAAAGGGGAATTAGGCCCTGTTTCTGAGGTGCATTTTTGCCATTGGCTTACATAGGCGGCCTGCAAGGCAGCTGTATTGCGTGTTTTGGGAAGCAGTTTGGGGGTGTTATAGATTTTTGGGAGTGGGTTTAGGGGTCTGGGAGTACTGCTGGGAAGGTCTAATCTTGTCTCAAAATAGCAGTTTGGTTGAAGGTTGAGGGGAAAAGGGAATTAGTCCCTGTTTCTGAGGTGCATTTTGACCATTGGCTTACATTGTCGGCCTGCAAAGTAGCTGTATTGCCTGTTATTGGGAAGCTATTTAGGGGTGTTCTAGATTTCTGGGAGTGGGTTTAGGGGTCTGGGAGCACTGCTGGGAAGGTCTAATTTTGTGTCAAAATAGCAATTTGGGCGTAAATTGAGGGGAAAGGGGAATAAGGCCCTGTTTCTGAGGTGCATTTTTGCCATTGGCTTACATTGGCGCCCTACAAGGTAGCAGTATTGCGTGTTTTTGGGAAGCTAGTTAGGGGTGTTCTTGATTTTTGGGAGTGGGTTTAGGGGCCTGGGAGCACCGCTGGGAAGGTCTAATTTTGTGTCAAAATAGCAGTTTGGTTGTAGGTTGAGGGGAAAGGGGAATTAGGGCCTGTTTATGAGGTGCTTTTTTGCCATTGGCTTACATTGGCGGCCTGCAAGGTAGCTGTATTGTGTGTTTTTGGGAAGCTATTTGGGGGTGTTCTAGATGTTTGGGAGTTGGTTTAGGGGTCTGGGAGCACTGCTGGGAAGGTCTAATTTTGTCTCAAAATAGCAGTTTGGACGTAGGTTGAGGGGAAAGGGGATTTAGGCCCTGTTTCTGAGGTGCATTTTTGCCATTGGCTTACATTGGCGGCCTGCAAGGTAGCTGTATTGCGTGTTTTTGAGTAGCTATTTTTGGGTGTTCTAGATTGTTCGGAGTGGGTTTAGGGGCCTAGGAGCACTGCTGGGAAGGTCTAATTTTGTGTCAAAATAGCAGTTTGGTTGTAGGTTGAGGGGAAAGGGGAATTAGGGCCTGTTTCTGAGGTGCATTTTTGCCATTGGCTTAGATAGGCGGCCTGCAAGGCAGCAGTATTGCATGTTTTGGGAAGCTATTTAAGGGTGTTCTTGATTTTTGGGAGTGGGTTTAGGGTTCTGGTAGCACTGCTCGGAAGGTCTAATTTTGTGTCAAAATAGTAGTTTGGGCGTAGGTTGCCGGGAAAAGGGAATTAGGCCCTGTTTCTGAGGTGCATTTTTGCCATTGGCTTACATTGGCGCCCTACAAGGTAGCTGTATTTCGTGTTTTTGGGAAGCTATTTGGGTGTGTTCTAGATTTTTGGGAGTGGGTTTAGGGGTCTGGGAGCACTGCTGGGAAGCTCTAATTCTGTGTCAAAATAGCACTTTGGTTGTAGGATGAGGGGAAAGGGGAATTAGGGCCTGTTTCTGAGGTGCTTTTTTGCCATTGGCTTACATTGGTGGCGTGCAAGGTAGCTGTATTGCATGTTTTTGGGAAGCTATTTGTGGGTGTTCTAGATTTCTGGGAGAGGGTTTAGGGGTCGGGGAGCACAGCCGGGAAGGTCTAATTTTGTGTCAAAATAGCAGTTTGGTCGTAAGTTGAGAGGAAAGGGGAATTAGGCCCTGTTTCTGAGGCGCATTTTTGACATTGGATACATTGGCGACCTGCAAGGTAGCTGTATTGCGTGTTTTTGGGAAGCTATCTGGGTGTGTTCTAGATTATTGGGAGTGGGTTTAGGGGTCTGGGAGCACTGCTGAGAAGGTCTAATTTTGTGTCAAAAAAGCAGTTTGGTCGTAGGTTCAGGGGAAAGGGGAAATAGGTCCTGTTTCTGAGGTGCATTTTTGCCATTGGTTTACATTGGCTGCCTGCAAGGTAGCTGTATTGCGCGTTTTTGGGAAGCTATTTGGGGGTATTCTAGATATTTGGGAGTGGGTTTAGGGGTCTGGGAGACCTGCAGGGAAGGTCTCATTTTGTGTCAAAATAGCAGTTTGGCCGTAGGTTGAGGGGAAAGGGGAATTAGTCCCTGTTTCTGAGGTGCAGTTTTTGCCATTGGCTTACATTGGCGGCCTGCAAGGCAGCTGTATTGCGTGTTTTAGGAAACTGTTTGGGGGTGTTCTAGATTTTTGGGAGTGGGTTTAGGGGTCTGGGAGTACTGCTGGGAAGGTCTAATCTTGTCTCAAAATAGCAGTTTCGTTGAAGGTTGAGGGGAAAAGGGAATTAGGGCCTGTTTCTGAGGTGCATTTTTGCCATTGGCTTACATTGGCTCCCTGCAAGGTAGCTGTATTGCGTGTTTTGGGGAATTTATTTGGGGGTGTTCTAGATTTTTGGGAGTGAGTTTAGGGGTCTGGGAGCACTGCTGGGAAGGTCTATTTTTGTGTCAAAATAGCAGTTTGGGCGTATGTTAAGGGGAAAGGGGAATTAGGCCCTGTTTCTGAGGTGCATTTTTGCCATTGGCTTACATAGGCGGCCTGCAAGGCAGCTGTATTGCGTGTTTTGGGAAGCAGTTTGGGGGTGTTATAGATTTTTGGGAGTGGGTTTAGGGGTCTGGGAGTACTGCTGGGAAGGTCTAATCTTGTCTCAAAATAGCAGTTTGGTTGAAGGTTGAGGGGAAAAGGGAATTAGTCCCTGTTTCTGAGGTGCATTTTGACCATTGGCTTACATTGTCGGCCTGCAAAGTAGCTGTATTGCCTGTTATTGGGAAGCTATTTAGGGGTGTTCTAGATTTCTGGGAGTGGGTTTAGGGGTCTGGGAGCACTGCTGGGAAGGTCTAATTTTGTGTCAAAATAGCAATTTGGGCGTAAATTGAGGGGAAAGGGGAATAAGGCCCTGTTTCTGAGGTGCATTTTTGCCATTGGCTTACATTGGCGCCCTACAAGGTAGCAGTATTGCGTGTTTTTGGGAAGCTAGTTAGGGGTGTTCTTGATTTTTGGGAGTGGGTTTAGGGGCCTGGGAGCACCGCTGGGAAGGTCTAATTTTGTGTCAAAATAGCAGTTTGGTTGTAGGTTGAGGGGAAAGGGGAATTAGGGCCTGTTTATGAGGTGCTTTTTTGCCATTGGCTTACATTGGCGGCCTGCAAGGTAGCTGTATTGTGTGTTTTTGGGAAGCTATTTGGGGGTGTTCTAGATGTTTGGGAGTTGGTTTAGGGGTCTGGGAGCACTGCTGGGAAGGTCTAATTTTGTCTCAAAATAGCAGTTTGGACGTAGGTTGAGGGGAAAGGGGATTTAGGCCCTGTTTCTGAGGTGCATTTTTGCCATTGGCTTACATTGGCGGCCTGCAAGGTAGCTGTATTGCGTGTTTTTGAGTAGCTATTTTTGGGTGTTCTAGATTGTTCGGAGTGGGTTTAGGGGCCTAGGAGCACTGCTGGGAAGGTCTAATTTTGTGTCAAAATAGCAGTTTGGTTGTAGGTTGAGGGGAAAGGGGAATTAGGGCCTGTTTCTGAGGTGCATTTTTGCCATTGGCTTAGATAGGCGGCCTGCAAGGCAGCTGTATTGCATGTTTTGGGAAGCTGTTTTGGGGTGTTCTAGATTGTTGGGAGTAGGTTTAGGGGCCTGGGAGCACTGCTGGGAAGGTCTAATTTTGTCTCAAAATAGCAGTTTGGACGTAGGTTGAGGGGAAAGGGGATTTAGGCCCTGTTTCTGAGGTGCATTTTTGCCATTGGCTTACATTGGCGGCCTGCAAGGTAGCTGTATTGCGTGTTTTTGAGTAGCTATTTTTGGGTGTTCTAGATTGTTGGGAGTGGGTTTAGGGGCCTAGGAGCACTGCTGGGAAGGTCTAATTTTGTGTCAAAATAGCAGTTTGGTTGTAGGTTGAGGGGAAAGGGGAATTAGGGCCTGTTTATGAGGTGCTTTTTTGCCATTGGCTTACATTGGCGGCCTGCAAGGTAGCTGTATTGTGTGTTTTTGGGAAGCTATTTGGGGGTGTTCTAGATGTTTGGGAGTTGGTTTAGGGGTCTGGGAGAGCTGCTGGGACGGTCTAATGTTGTGCCTAAATAGCAGTTTGGTCGTAGGTTGAGGGGAAAGGGGAATTAGCCCCTGTTTCTGAGGTGCATTTTTGCCATTGGCTTACATTGGTGGCCTGCAAGGTAGCTGAATTGCGTGTTTTTGGGAAGCTATTTGGGTGTGTTCTAGATTTTTGGGAGTGGGTTTAGGGGCCTGGGAGCACTGCTGGGAAGGTCTAATTTTGTGTCAAAATAGCACTTTGGTCGTAGGTTGAGGGGAAAGGGTAATTAGGGCCTGTTTCTGAGGTGCTTTTTTGCCATTGGCTTACATTGGCGCCCTACAAGGTAGCAGTATTGCGTGTTTTTGGGAAGCTGTTTAGGGGTGTTCTTGATTTTTGGGAGTGGGTTTAGGGGTCTGGTAGCACTGCTGGGAAGGTCTAATTTTGTCTCAAAATAGCTGTTTGGGCGTAGGTTGAGGGGAAAGGGGAATTAGGCCTTGTTTCTGAGGTGCATTTTTGCCATTGGCTTACATTGGCGGCCTGCAAGGTAGCAGTATTGCGTATTTTTGGTGGGCAATTTGGGGGTGTTCTAGATTGTTGGGAGTGGGTTTAGTGGCCTGGGAGCACTGCTGGGAAGGTCTAATTTTGTGTCAAAATAGCAGTTTGGGCGTAGGTTGAGGGAAAAGGAGAATTAGCCCCTGTTTCTGAGGTGCATTTTTGCCATTGGCTTACATTGGCGGCCTGCAAGGTACCTGCATTGCGTGTTTTTGGGAAGCTATTTAGGGGTGTTCTAGATTGTTGGGAGTGGGTTTAGGGGTCTGGGAGAACTGCTGGGAAGGTCTAATTTTGTGTCAAAATAGCAGTTTGGGCGTAGGTTGAGGGGAAAGTGGAATTAGGCCCTGTGTCTGAGGTGCATTTTTGCCATTGGCTTACATAGGCGGCCTGCAAGGCAGCTGTATTGCGTGTTTTGGGGAAGCTATTTAGGGGTGTTCTAGATTTTGGGAGTGGGTTTAGGGGTCTGGAAGCACTACTGGGAAGCTCTTATTTTGTGTCAAAATAGCAGTTTTGCTGAAGGTTGAGGGGAAAGGGTAATTAGGCCTTGTTTCTGAGGTGCATTTTTGCCGTTGGCTTACATTGGCACCCTGCAAGTTACCTGTATTGCGTGTTTTGATAAGCTATCTGGGGGTGTTCTAGATTTTGGGAGTGGGTTTAGGGGTCTGAAAGCACTGCTGGGAAGGTCTAATTTTGTCTCAAAATAGCAGTTTGGGCGTAGGCTGAGGGGAAAGGGGAATAAGGCCTTGTTTCTGAGGAGCATTTTTGCCATTGGCTTACATTGGCTCCCTGCAAGGTAGCTCTATTGCGTGTTTTTGGGAAGCTATTTGGGGGTGTTCTAGATGTTTGGGAGTGGGTTTAGGGGTCTGGGAGCCCTGCTGGGAAGGTCTAATTTTGTGTCAAAATAGCAGTTTGGGCGTAGGTTAAGGGGAAAGGGGAATAAGGCCGTGTTTCTGAGGTGCATTTTTGCCATTGGCTTACATTGTTGGCCTGCAAAGTAGCTGTATTGCGAGTTTTTGGGAAGCTATTTGGGTGTGTTCTAGATTTCTGGGAGTGGGTTTAGGGGTCTGGGAGCACTGCTGGGAAGGTCTAATTTTGTGTCAAAATAGCACTTTGGTCATAGGTTGAGGGGAAAGGGGAATTAGGGCCTGTTTCTGAGGTGCTTTTTTGCCATTGGCTTACATTGGTGGCCTGCAAAGTATCTGTATTGCGTGTTTTTGGGAAGCTATTTAGGGGTGTTCTAGATTTCTGGGAGTGGGTTTAGGGGTCTGGGAGCACTGCTGGGAAGGTCTAATTTTGTGTCAAAATAGCAATTTGGGCATAAGTTGAGGAGAAAGGGGAATTAGGCCCTGTTTCTGTGGTGCATTTTTGCCATTGGCTTACATTGGCGGCCTGCAAGTTACCTGTATTGCGTGTTTTTGATAAGCTATCTGGGGGTGTTCTAGATTTTGGGAGTGGGTTTAGGGGTCTGGAAGCACTGCTGGGAAGCTCTAATTTTGTGTCAAAATAGCAGTTTTGGTGAAAGTTGAGGGGAAAGGGGAATTAGGCCTTGTTTCTGAGGTGCATTTTTGCCATTGGCTTAAATTGGCGCCCTGCAAGGTAGCTGTATTGCGTTTTTTTGGGAAGCTATTTGGGGGTGTTCTAGATTGTTGGGAGTGGGTTTAGGGGTCTGAGAGCACTGCTGGGAAGGTCTAATTTTGTGTCAAAATAGCAGTTTGGGCGTAGGTTAAGGGGAAAGGGGAATTAGGCCCTGTTTCTGAGGTGCATTTTTGCCATTGGCTTACATAGGCGGCCTGCAAGGCAGCTGTATTGCGTGTTTTGGGAAGCTGTTTGGCAGTGTTCTAGATTTTTTGAGTGGGTTTAGGGGTCTGGGAGTACAGCTGGGAAGGTCTAATCTTGTCTCAAAATAGCAGTTTGATTGAAGGTTGAGGGGAAAAGGGAATTAGTCCCTGTTTCTGAGGTGCATTTTGACCATTGGCTTACATTGGCGGCCTGCAAAGTAGCTGTATTGCTTGTTTTTGAGAAGCTATTTGGGGGTGTTCTAGATAGTTGGGAGTGGGTTTAGGGGTCTGGGAGAACTGCTGGGAAGGTCTAATTTTGTGTCAAAATAGCAGTTTGGGCGTAGGTTGAGGGGAAAGTGGAATTAGGCCCTGTTTCTGAGGTGCATTTTTGCCATTGGCTTACATAGGCGGCCTGCAAGGCAGCTGTATTGCGTGTTTTTGGGAAGCTGTTTAGGGGTGTTCTAGATTTCTGGGAGTGGGTGTAGGGGTCTGGGAGCACTGCTGGGAAGTTCTAATTTTGTGTCAAAATAGCAGTTTGGGCGTAAGTTGAGGAGAAAGGGGAATAAGGCCCTGTTTCTGAGGTGCATTTTTGCCATTGGCTTACATTGGCGGCCTGCAAGTTACCTGTATTGCGTGTTTTGATAAGCTATCTAGGGGTGTTCTAGATTTTGGGAGTGGGTTTAGGGGGCTGAAAGCACTGCTGGGAAGGTCTAATTTTGTCTCAAAATAGCAGTTTGGGCGTAGGCTGAGGGGAAAGGGGAATTAGGCCCTGTTTCTGAGGTGCATTTTTGCTTTTGGCTTACATTGGCGGCCTGCAAGGTAGCTGTATTGCGTGTTTTTAAGAAGCTATTTGGGGGTGTTCTAGATTGTTGGGAGTGGGTTTAGGGGCCTGGGAGCACTGCTGGGAAGGTCTAATTGTGTGTCAAAATAGCAGTTTGGTCGTAGGTTGAGGGAAAAGGGGAATTAGGGCCTGTTTCTGAGGTGCTTTTTTGCCTTTAGCTTACATTGGCGGCCTGCAAGGTAGCTGTATTGCGTGTTTTTGGGAAGCTATTTGGGGGTGTTCTAGATTGTTGGGAGTTGGTTTAGGGGTCTGGGAGCACTGCTGGGAAGGTCTAATTTTGTGTCAAAATAGCAGTTTGGTCGTAGGTTGAGGGGAGAGGGGAATTAGCCCCTGTTTCTGAGGTGCATTTTTGTCATTGGCTTTCATTGGTGGCGTGCAAGGTAGCTGTATTGCGTGTTTTTGGGAAGCTATTTAGGGGTGTTCTAGATTTCTGGGAGTGGGTTTAGGGGTCTGGGGGCACTGCTGGGAAGGTCTAATTGTGTGTCAAAATAGCAATTTGGGCGTAAGTTGAGGGGAAAGGGGAATTAGGCCCTGTTTCTGAGGTGCATTTTTGCCATTGGCTTACATTGGCGGCCTGCAAGGTAGCTGTATTGCGTGTTTTTGAGAAGCTATTTGGGGGCGTTCTAGATTGTTGGGAGTGGGTTTAGGGGTCTGGGAGCACTGCTGGGAAGGTCTAATGTTGTGCCTAAATAGCAGTTTGGGCGTAGGTTGAGGGGAAAGGGGAATTAGGCCCTGTTTCTGAGGTGCATTTTTGCCATTGGCTTACATAGGCGGCCTGCAAGGCAGCTGTATTGCGTGTTTTGGGAAGCTGTTTGGGAGTGTTCTAGATTTTTTGAGTGGGTTTAGGGGTCTGGGAGTACTGCTGGGAAGGTCTAATCTTGTCTCAAAATAGCAGTTTGATTGAAGGTTGAGGGGAAAAGGGAATTAGTCCCTGTTTCTGAGGTGCATTTTGACCATTAGCTTACATTGGCGGCCTGCAAAGTAGCTGTATTGCTTGTTTTTCAGAAGCTATTTGGGGGTGTTCTAGATTGTTGGGAGTGGGTTTAGGGGTCTGGGAGAACTGCTGGGAAGGTCTAATTTTGTGTCAAAATAGCAATTTGGGCGTAAGTTGAGGGAAAGGGGAATTAGGCCCTGTTTCTGAGGTGCATTTTTGCCATTGGCTTACATTGGCGGCCTGCAAGGCAGCTGTATTGCGTGTTTTGGCAAGCTGTTTGGGAGTGTTCTAGATTTTTTGAGTGGGTTTAGGGGTCTGGGAGTACTGCTGGGAAGGTCTAATCTTGTCTCAAAATAGCAGTTTGATTCAAGGTTGAGGGGAAAGTGGAATTAGGCCCTGTTTCTGAGGTGCATTTTTGTCATTGGCTTACATTGGCGGCCTGCAAGGTAACTGCATTGCATGTTTTTGGGAAGCTATTTGTGGGTGTTCTAGATTTCTGGGAGAGGGTTTAGGGGTCTGGGAGCACTGCTGGGAAGGTCTAATTTTGTGTCAAAATAGCAGTTCGGGCGTAGGTTGAGGGGAAAGGAGAATTAGGCCCTGATTCTGAGGTGCATTTTTGCCATTGGCTTATATTGGCGGCCTGCAAGGTAGCTGTATTGCGTGTTTTTGGAAGCTATTTGGGGGAGTTCCTGATTGTTGGGAGTGGGTTTAGGGGTCTGGGAGCACTGCTGGGAAGGTCTAATGTTGTGCCTAAATAGCAGTTTGGGCGTAGGTTGAGGGGAAAGGGGAATTAGACCCTGTTTCTGAGGTGCATTTTGACCATTGGCTTACATTGTCGGCCTGCAAGGCAGCTGTATTGCATGTTTTGGCAAGCTGTTTGGGAGTGTTCTAGATTTTTTGAGTGGGTTTAGGGGTCTGGGAGTACTGCTGGGAAGGTCTAATCTTGTCTCAAAATAGCAGTTTGATTCAAGGTGTGGAATTTTAGTTTGCGATCTGAACATCATCTGCGCCAGCTTGTCACCTATGTACTACGTGAACGGCAGCCATTTTAGATATCATGGTATCCCTGTCCACGATCGATCGCCAGCGCGCCCCTCTGACCCAGCAAGCATCCTCCGCGCACCCTGGCTCCCCCTCCCTCCTCCTTATGAGCATGACCCTGTCCTTGGGAGTCACGCCAGCGCCTGACCAACACCTCCTCTCCTCCCATGAATGCCCCTCTGTTGATAAACCTCCCCTCTGCACTGGATTGTCCACGCAGCATGAATACCACTCCATTGATGGCCCCTCACCCCGTGTCCGACTGTCCACACAGGTCCGAGGCCATTGCCTAAGCCGGGAGATATCATTTACTGCCCTTTATTGTATGAGGTCGCTCTCCTTCAAAGGACCCTCTATTGATCCAGGCCTCCCCACCCCCTGTGATATGATCAGGCGCCCACATCCTAAGACTCGACGGAACACTCAGCTGCGTGATGACCCCCTCCTCTTATCAGCAGGTTGAGGACCTGTATTGTGAAGGTATATGGGGGTGGGATTAACACGAGGATTACGGGGATGTCTTTTCCTTGCTTTACAAAGTTCTGATTGTAATAAAGGAAGGTCACATGCCATAAACCAGTGTATAAGAGGCCAGGCCTCCGAGAGGCTGTTAGAGCACCTCGAGACGATACCTTGTTGTCTGATCTGATGTGTTCTGCTCCGTCGGAATAAAACTTCTGTTTCCTGCCTTCTGGTCTCCGGCGCCTGCCTCATTGCTTGGTAAAACTTGAATGGTACAAGGGCGGTTAGCGCCGGGCAAATCCTGAGAAAGGTCCTAGCCTTACCTTTTTCCACAATTGGCGTCCCAAAGCGTGGGGCCCATCAGCGACACGTGGATCCAGTGGGAGAGGTCCCGATGACAGAGTGAACGACTGCAACGATCGGGAAGAGCTCATGTCCGATAGACCCTCGTCTGACAGCCGATCATCCGACCTTCACTAGTTCTGAACAGACCTCTCTCGAGTGATCTACGGTCCTGACTGGGAACCATCAGGAGTGCCGCGAACATCACGAAGGAGAGAGGACGATCGGGCGCTGGATCCAGAGGACAGGAAACCGTCCATGCGGTCCGGGTAAGGTCGTGTAAACACGACGAATTGAGGAAAATTGTTTTTGTTTGGATAATACTAGTATTACGCTTTGTTGAAACCTCTGGAGATTCGCTGTCTGCAAACGGAGAAAAACAACAGGCTCTCTCTTTGCAAACAGTGAAGGATAGGTAACGCAGACTTTTGTCCCCGTTGTAACCCGTCGTGCCTATCTTCCTCCCCCACTGTTTCCCGAACTGTCGTTCGTGGATTATTGTCTGGAGATTCTTTTTCTGCAAACAGGGAAGAACAAGGTCTCTCTTTGCAGGGAGAGAAAGAGTGGGTAACGATAACTTTTCGTGCCCACTTATTCTCCCCACTGAATTGTTTTGATTGACCGATTGTTCGGTATTGGTTCGTTTGAGGTATTCACCGCCGGCAAACAACGGAGAATAGAAATATTCTGTCTAGTCTTTGCCCGCCGTGATAAGATAGGTAGTGCAGACTTTTTGTCCCCGGTGTAAACCGTCATGCCTATCTTCTCCCCACTGGTTGGTAGCCTGTTTAGCCCGGACCGCTTATTAGAGATGAACCATCCAGCTCCACTGGAGGGCACCCCTAATAAGGACATGTTCACTAAGTATGGACTATTCGCTATAGCTTACACTAGACTATGGCATAAATATACGAAAAAGAACCCTGAAAGTCAGTGGCCACTGATAGGTTCCTTTAGTGAAAATAAAATAAAAACATTAGAAATAGCGCTCCAGAAGAATAAGACCACGCCCACTATGCTCGACAGTATCGGCATGTGGCGCAAGGAAACGGAACAACGAAAGAAAAGAGAAGAAGCAAAAATAGGGAAAGAATTACGAAAGGCAGCCCACCTAGCCGCAAAACAACTAGAAGAAGAAATAAAAGAAAGAAAAGAAGCTACACAAAACCAAGAATCAGGGTCAACAGGCCAATGTCCTGTTAGGACCCCCTCTGCGCTCTACCCTGAACTACCCTCCAAACAACGGGCAAACGATGAGTTACTGCTAGGTCCCCCAATCATCTACATGCCCCCTCCATATGCTCCCAGCCAACAAAACCTGCAAGCCCCGAGTGTGAGTGAAAGTGACCCTAGTGCTAGTGCACCGGCCCTCACGGCCTCCGCACCAACCATATTAACAACTTCGTCAGACGACCCCGAGGCTAGCAAACAATCATCAGCCAGGTTAAGTAGGTTAAGCAAAGATGAGCGGGATGGGATCAACGAAATAGCAAAGACATTGGTAGAACAAAGGGAGAGCGAAGAATACACAATGAGCGTATATAATTCACATGCCGACAGCCACAGACGGCATTTCATTTTGCGATTCAGCTACCACACCCTGAACGCGTATGAAGATAGGTATCAGAGTAAGGGTCCCGCTAAACTAACAACACTGTATAGGAAGATTGATGTTGGAGATGGGACTGAACGTGAGGCGACGGAGCTCTTCATGCAAATGCTTGAGGTCTTCCGCCACCTCGCGGAACAGAAACCAGAAGCCAAGGTTACGGTCCCTGAAACAACCTCGGCAGAAGTAGCCAATACTATGATGCCTATCAGAGAAGCGGCTCCTTACTGGATCCCGCCACGGGGCCAGGGAACGAGCGATGATATTAATAATGAAAATGCAAAGGGGAGGGTTGTGTACAATTGGGTTTACCAACCATGGGACCGACAAGACATCCTAACCTTTAAGCAAACCCTGCCCGACTTAAGAAAGAACCCGACGGCATTTTATACCGAATTAGGCACAGCCTTGGGTTCGACAATAATGACTTTAGCAGATATTGACTTGTTCTTTGGGTTATGCCTGCCAGCTGATGTGTGGAAGCAAATCCGGAAGGCTGACCACACGGATCTGTTTGGACATACCTGGGACCAACTCGGTAAACTAGATAGACAGCGAGAGCCGGGGAGTAAACCAGTGAAGGACATACTGGAACTCCCAGACAAACTGGTCCAGAAGTTAAAAACCCTGGTCCCGGAAAGAAAAGTAGACTGGTCGATAGTCACGGCCTGTCGACAGAAACCCCAGGAAGATGTGTCAGAATACTTCTCCCGATTTGAGACAGTGTTCTCCGACTACAGTGGCCAAGACATGACCACCGCAACCGGACAGCACCTGTTTGTGCAAAATTATGTAAAGGGACTAACACAAGAAGTCTCCCAAAAACTGCAGACGAGTGAGAGTAGTTGGGGGGCCTCCAAACCCGCAGCTATCCTTCAGATGGCTCAGTATTACGAGCACCAAAAGAATGAGAATGATAGGGCGTCCGAGAAAAAGAAGAAAGATTTAAAGGAAAGGGTAATGATAGCCCAGATACAGGGTATAGCGCTAGGACGGGAACACCAAAGGGGGAACTACCAATCAACCACCCCCAGAGATCTACCTCCTAAAGATCACACCCCAACATCCCACACTGGACGGAGAGACATTAGCACTGACCAATGCGCCTTCTGCAAAGGGCTCGGCCATTGGAAATTCCAGTGTCCGGTTCTGCTAGAAATGAATAGAAATAGGGATTCCAGGGATGTGGCAGGTGGCCCGAGAAATAGAGTACAAGGACGAGGGAGCACCAACGACACCAGCAATGACAGATCAGGGAGACTGAACACGTTTGACCGTCCCCGACAGAACCAATATCAGCTGTCCGAAGGTGAACATGCCCCCGACTTTGCATAGGACTGCCAGGGGCAAGGGAGGGATCCAGTCGAGCTCTGTGTTGACCAGCAAGGTCCTTATGTCACCGCTAAGGTCTTGGGTACAGAGTCTCCATTCTTGGTAGACACTGGGGCGACACGTAGTGTGTTATCAAAACGACTGATTCCAAGGGCACCCTTGTCTGGCTCACACATAACGTCGATAGGTTTCGATGGGACGCCCTCCACTAACCCCCTGTCCGTACCTATTTCCTTTGACCTAGAAAACAACACTACTGACGCGACATTTCTACTCTCCTCCAACTCCCCTGACGCCATTATGGGTATTGACTTACTGAAACATTTTCGAGCTACCATTAGGTGTTCCCCAGATGGAATACGAGTCATCCTGTACGACAACCCAGACATGCCCAGATCCCCTCCCCCACGACACATGTGCTCCATAACTGACGCTGACCTGTCCCTGCTTGACACCCTGCCTCCGTACCTGTGGGCCAAAAATGACTCTGATGTGGGGCGAATGATGATTGATCCTATTCACATAACTGTACGACAGGACGCTATGCTCCCGAAACTCCCGCAATATCGGATATCGCCAGAGGGTGAGAAGGCACTGGTAGCGATCATTCAGTCTCTGGTAGATGCAGGAGTGGTTGAAGAGGTGGTTAGCAACGTCTGCAACAGCCCAATCCTACCTATTGTTAAGAAGCAAGGTGAAGGAGATGAGAAAGCGTACCGCTTCATCATCGACTTGCGAGAGATTAACAAAGTGGTTGTACCCCAATATCCTGTGGTCTCTGATATCACCACCATTCTGACCCTCATCCGGTCCACTGCCACCACCTTCTCTGTTATCGACCTTAAAAACGCGTTTTTCTCTATCCCCATTCATCCAGACAGCCGTTATCTCTTCGGCTTCACCTTAAAATCCCGCTCGTACCGATTCTGTAGAGCTCCCCAGGGATACACTGAAAGTCCCAGCATTTACAGCCAGGCCCTCAAAAGACAGCTGGATGCCTTCCAGCTACCAGAGGGAGTGGTGTTGATCCAATATGTCGATGATATCCTTTTGGCGGCCGACACCACCCCGCTTGCAACGACAGCCACCGTCCAACTCCTACACTTTCTTGCAGAGAATGGCCATAAAGTCTCCAAAAAGAAGTTACAGTTCTGTCAGCCACAGGTGACTTACCTAGGCCATCTTCTGTCCAAAGAAGGGAGGAAACTTACACCCGACCGAATCCAAACCATCCTAGATACCCCCATCCCGAAAACACAAAAGCAGGTCCGCTCTTTGGTTGGCCTAACCTCTTTTTGCAGACAGTGGTTGCCTAATTACAGTCTCATTGTGAAACCATTACTTGCCCTACTGACCAAAGATGTCTCCTCCCCGCTTCCTTGGACCACTGAGTGTCAAGCCTCCTTTAAGGAATTACGGGATGCACTCTGTTCAGCGCCTGTCCTAGGAACTCCGGATTACTCCAAACCCTTCTCCCTCTTCACCCACGAAAGGGGGGGATGCGCATTGTCTGTCCTAACTCAATCAATTGGTCCTAAGCAGCGCCCTTGTGCCTACTTCTCCGCCACTCTTGATCCTGTAGCCAGAGCTTTGCCTGCCTGCCTTCGAGCAGTAGCCGCCGCTGCTGTCTCTATCCGTCAGAGCGAGGGAATTGTACTTTCCAACTCCCTCACAGTGCTAGTACCCCATGCAGTCGACACCCTCTTGAACCAGACCAAAACCCAGCACCTGACTAGCGCACGACTGACAGGGTACGAGTTGACTCTGCTTGCACCCCACATCACACTAAAGAGATGCACGACTTTGAATCCTGCCACATTGTTACCCCTGCCTGAAAATGACCCCGACATTCCTCCCATCCACGACTGCGTGACCCTCACGGACGAACAAACTAGGAGTAGGGTTGACCTCCGAGACACTGCTTTTCCTGACCCCGATGGAGAGCTATGGGTAGACAGCTCATGCATCAAACTCCCAGATGGCACCACCTCAGCTGCCTATGCAGTAACGACAGCCCGAACAGTAGTTGAGACAGCCTGCATCACACAACGATCTGCCCAGGCAGCAGAGCTGATAGCCCTCACCCGAGCATGCATCATAGCCGCAGGGACCACCACGAACGTATATACGGACAGCCAGTATGCCTTCGGAGTGGTCCACCATTTTGGGCTCCTGTGGAGGGAGAGGGGATTCCTGACGTCCCACGGCACCCCGATCCTCCACGGAGATTTAGTCTCCGCTCTGATTGAAGCAGTTCTCCTCCCCAAACGATTAGCGGTGATAAAATGTCAGGCACACAAAAGGGTGACAGACTTAGTCGGACAAGGGAATGCGTTGGCCGACATCACTGCACGAACCACAGCTGAGAATAGGACGGTGACACGCATGTACATGACCAGGTCACAAGCAGAAACATGGAGTGACACAAGGATAATGATCAGAGACATACAATCGGCCAGCACCCCTCACGAGCTGACTAAGTGGGCAAGGGTGGGTTTGAAGGATGAGGAGGGCTGTTGGCGAACGAAGGATGCCAGCAAATGGTTGCTGCCCGACTCATATCTGATTCCCATACTGACAATGGCTCACTCCCCCGCACACATAGGATCTGCACCCATGATCGAACTCATTTCCAAAGTCTGGCATAACGACAAAATCCCTGACTCAGCCAGACGTCTAGTTCAGCAGTGCCTTATCTGCCTGCAACACAACCCCGGGAAAGGAACTGTAGTGCCCCGGGGAGGGTTTGGGACCCCCAATCACCCCTTTGAGGTCCTTCAGATGGATTACATCCAACTAGAGAGATGCCAAAACCTGAAGTATATACTAGTCATTGTATGTGCCTTCAGTAAATGGGTAGAGGCCTATCCAACCCGTGACAACACTGCCATGACTACTGCCAAAGTACTACTGAAAGAATTCTTCCCTCGCTATGGCCTTTGCCGAATTTTATGGAGCGACAATGGCCCCCACTTCATAGCTGAGGTTATCCAACTAATCCTAAAGGGGTTGGGGGTGAAGCAACGATTCCATGCGGTCTTCCACCCCCAATCCGCTGGTCTAGTGGAACGCCATAATGCCACACTGAAGCTGAAACTGGCAAAAATAGTGGCCACCACTGGACTTAACTGGCCGGATGCCCTCCCACTGGCCTTGTTATCGATGCGCTCCACTCCCACCAAGCACCATCTGACCCCCTACGAGGTCGTGTTTGGGCGACCGATGAATCTCTGGACTGCTCCCAAACCGACCTCCATTCATGACGTCCCGGACGTCCTACTGTCTGATTATTTGTGCAAGTTAACTAAAACGTTGTCTGTCATTCATCAACAGGTGCAGCAGGCCATCCCCGATGCTTCCAGGGGCCCCGGCCACGACATCCAACCGGGAGATTTCGTATTGATACGAAATTTCCAGCGAACCAAGAGTCTGGAACCTCGGTGGACGGGCCCCTGGCAAGTGCTGATCACCACCCGAACGGCACTCCGAGTGGAGGGGAAGAAGCACTGGCTGCACGCGCATCATTGCCGAAAGGTCTCTGCAAACCTGGCCACGACAGAAAACGTCAGCACCCAAGAAGAGCTCCTGAGCAAAGACCGACCGATATTGGACTGTTATCCCGATACTGAGGCACTCGAACTTGCAAAATTCACTGATCCCACTGTGCCATCCAGAGAAGGGTATTTCCTGCGTCGAAAGGAGGGAGCTTCGGCTAAGTAGGCCACGGACTAAGTTAAATCTCAGAACGGTGACCTACACACAATCAAGGGTCGCCGGGAGAGAAGCTAAACGAAGTCTGTGGTTCTGCCCACTACCGAGCCCCTTGAAGGTGATGGAAGCGCCAAATAAGAAGATGATGGAAGCGCCAGATAAGAAGATGATGGAAGCAACGGGAAATACCCAGTATAGAAATCCAAAGACTGACAACCTGCACAAATCAAAGACAATTGCACTCTTCATTGTCTTCCTCTTCTGCCTCCTCCTCATGACCTCCTTCTGGATTCTGGAGGAAAGCACACCGGCTCATGAGGCATTGCTACCTACTGCACAGCCAACACCCCTGAAAGAGCATCACCTAATCTCTCTGTCGCCTCAGCTCCGAGAAAGGCGCAGGGAATTCTGGAACAATTCCTTCGTGCAACTGTTGCACCAACACAACCTTGCTGCAAATGCTACGAACTGTTGGATCTGCGGGTTGCTCCCGCATGCCACTGGACACTCCATCCCCTTCATCCCTTCACCCTTCTCAGTTCACGGCTCTTGCCTCGCCTGGTTGATCCTCATGCAAGAGAGCCACAGGGACAACGCCACCTCCAGCCGGACAGTGTCACACTTCTACTCTGGGTTCTGGCTGAACAAAACAGGAAAGACCCCAGCTGCCCTGTGTCCTGCGCTCGCAGGCGCCACCTTCATCAAAGACATTCCAGCCAAAGAACGAGTCGAAGTACAGGTGCTCCACAATCCGGCCAGAACCACCTTCACTCATCTGCAAAAACAAACTACCGCCACTTTAACTGTGGCCCTGTCTGTTATCAATGTCACAGGTCTCGTGTGTCTCGAAGGCCAGGGAACGCAGCTGGTGGGTTACAGCGCCTGCCGAATCACCAGAACATTGGACTCAGCTGAACCCCCTTCTTTTGTTGCTTCTCCGAATATGTACTTTGTGTGTGGCACCAAGGCTTACACCTGGCTCCCGAGAGGTTGGAAGGGCACCTGTTATATTGCCTTCGTTCTTCCACCCACATATGTAGCCCCTGCCAACCACCACCGGCAGAGGCGTGCAGACGACCTTGGACAAGCCGACTCCACCGGAGCACAGTTCCTGGATGCAGCAAAGGGACTTGTTCCTCTGTGGGGCCCAATGGCAAACAGCCGTGCTATCCGACACCTGACCCAGGCAGTAGAAACAACGATCAACATCACGGCTGGTATCCTCGCCAACAACACTGCGGAGCTTCAGGCGGTCCGCCTTGTGACCCTTCAAAATCGACTCGTCCTAGACGTGGTCCTAGCCGACCGAGGAGGAGCATGCCGCATCATCGGATCCAGCTGCTGCACCTACGTGCCAGACAACTCGCCTTCAGTCTACAAAGCCATCGAACACCTCCACAGACTTTCCTCGGAGGTTCACCAAGAACAGGAAGGATGGTCGCTTGGGAGCTGGTTTTGGGACACTTTGAAAAATTGGGGTTGGAAGTTGTTTTCCTTCGTGCTGATACCTCTTGTGATATTATGTGGGTGCTGCTTAGGTATCCAATGTCTGCCACCTTTGTTCGGCCTTGTTTCTAACTGTATGTGCCCAAAAACTTTGGACTTCCAAAATGAGCACATGAGCCCCCTCTATGAAGTAGAAATACGTGGCCTTATGGGGATAAATTCAAACTGACAAGTTGGCGAGACATGTTAAAAGGGAGGACTGTGGAATTTTAGTTTGCGATCTGAACATCATCTGCGCCAGCTTGTCACCTATGTACTACGTGCACGGCAGCCATTTTAGATATCATGGTATCCCTGTCCACGATCGATCGCCAGCGCGCCCCTCTGACCCAGCAAGCATCCTCCGCGCACCCTGGCTCCCCCTCCCTCCTCCTTATGAGCATGACCCTGTCCTTGGGAGTCACGCCAGCGCCTGACCAACACCTCCTCTCCTCCCATGAATGCCCCTCTGTTGATAAACCTCCCCTCTGCACTGGATTGTCCACGCAGCATGAATACCACTCCATTGATGGCCCCTCACCCCGTGTCCGACTGTCCACACAGGTCCGAGGCCATTGCCTAAGCCGGGAGATATCATTTACTGCCCTTTATTGTATGAGGTCGCTCTCCTTCAAAGGACCCTCTATTGATCCAGGCCTCCCCACCCCCTGTGATATGATCAGGCGCCCACATCCTAAGACTCGACGGAACACTCAGCTGCGTGATGACCCCCTCCTCTTATCAGCAGGTTGAGGACCTCTATTGTGAAGGTATATGGGGGTGGGATTAACACGAGGATTACGGGGATGTCTTTTCCTTGCTTTACAAAGTTCTGATTGTAATAAAGGAAGGTCACATGCCATAAACCAGTGTATAAGAGGCCAGGCCTCCGAGAGGCTGTTAGAGCACCTCGAGACGATACCTTGTTGTCTGATCTGATGTGTTCTGCTCCGTCGGAATAAAACTTCTGTTTCCTGCCTTCTGGTCTCCGGCGCCTGCCTCATTGCTTGGTAAAACTTGAATGGTACAAGGGCGGTTAGCGCCGGGCAAATCCTGAGAAAGGTCCTAGCCTTACCTTTTTCCACAATGGTTGAGGGGAAAGTGGAATTAGGCCCTGTTTCTGAGGTGCATTTTTGCCATTGGCTTACATTGGCGGCCTGCAAGGTAGCTGCATTGCATGTTTTTGGGAAGCTATTTGTGGGTGTTCTAGATTTCTGGGAGAGGGTTTAGGGGTCTGGGAGCACTGCTGGGAAGGTCTAATTTTGTGTCAAAATAGCAGTTTGGGCGTAGGTTGAGGGGAAAGGGGAATTAGGCCTTGTTTCTGAGGTGCATTTTTGCCATTGGCTTACATTGACGGCTTGCAAGGTAGCAGTATTGCGTGTTTTTGGTGGGCAATTTGGGGGTGTTCTAGATTGTTGGGAGTGGGTTTAGGGGCCTGGGAGCACTGCTGGGAAGGTCTAATTATGTCTCAAAATAGCAGTTCGGGCGTAGGTTGAGGGGAAAGGAGAATTAGGCCCTGATTCTGAGGTGCATTTTTGCCATTGGCTTATATTGGCGGCCTGCAAGGTAGCTGTATTGCGTGTTTTTGGAAGCTATTTGGGGTTGTTCTAGATTTTTGGGAGTGGGTTTAGGGGTCTGGGAGAACTGCTGGGAAGGTCTAATGTTGTGCCTAAATAGCAGTTTGGTCATAGGTTGAGGGGAAAGGGGAATTAGTCCCTGTTTCTGAGGTGCATTTTTGCCATTGGCTTACAATGGCGGCCTGCAAGACAGCTGTATTGCGTGTTTTGGGAAGCTGTTTGGGGGTGTTCTAGATTTTTGGGAGTGGGTTTAGGGGTCTGGGAGCACTGCTGGGAAGGTCTAATTTTGTCTCAAAATAGCAGTTTGGTTGTAGGTTGAGGGGAAAAGGGAATTAGTCCCTGTTTCTGAGGTGCATTTCCTCCATTGGATACATTGGCGGCCTGCAAGGTAGCAGTATTGCGTGTTTTTGGGAAGCTATTTAGGGGTGTTCTAGATTTCTGGGAGAGGGTTTAGGGGTGTGAGAGCACTGCTGGGAAGATCTCATTTTGTGTCAAACTAGCAGTTTGGGCGTAGGTTGCCGGGAAAGGGGAATTAGGCCTTGTTTCTGAGGTGCATTTTTTCCATTGGCTTACATTGGCGGCCTGCAAGGTAGCTGTATTGCGTGTTTTTGGTGGGCAATTTGGGGGTGTTCTAGATTGTTGGGAGTGGGTATAGGGGCCTGGGAGCACTGCTGGGAAGGTCTAATTTTGTGTCAAAATAGCAGTTTGGGCCTAGGTTGAGGGGAAAGGGGAATTAGGCCTTGTTTCTGAGGTGCATTGTTGCCATTGGCTTACATTGGCGGCCTGCAAGGTAGCAGTATTGCGTGTTTTTGGTGAGCAATTTGGGGGTGTTCTAGATTGTTGGGAGTGGGTTTAGGGGTCTGGGAGCACTGCTGGGAAGGTCTAATTTCGTGTCAAAATAGCAGTTTGGTCGTAGGTTGAGGGGAAAGGGGAATTAAGCCCTGTTTCTGAGGTGCATTTTTGCCGTTGGCTTACATAGGCGGCCTGCAAGGCAGCTGTATTGCGTGTTTTGGGAAGCTGTTTGGGGGTGTTCTAGATTTTTGGAGTGGGTTTAGGGGTCTGGGAGTACTGCTGGGAAGGTCTAATCTTGTCTCAAAATAGCAGTTTGATTGAAGGTTGAGGGGAAAAGGGAATTAGTCCCTGTTTCTGAGGTGCATTCTGACCATTGGCTTACATTGGCAGCCTGCAAAGTAGCTGTATTGCGTGTTTTTGTGAAGCTATTTAGGGGTGTTCTAGATTTCTGAGAGTGGGTTTAGGGGTCTGGGGGCACTGCTGGGAAGGTCTAATTTTGTGTCAAAATAGCAATTTGGGCGTAAATTGAGGGGAAAGGGGAATTAGGCCCTGTTTCTGAGGTGCATTTTTGCCATTGGCTTACATTGGCGGCCTGCAAGGTACCTGTATTGCGTGTTTTTGAGAAGCTATTTGGGGGTGTTCTAGATTGTTGGGAGTGGGTTTAGGGGTCTGAGAGCACTGCTGGGAAGGTCTAATTTTGTGACAAAATAGCAGTTTGGGCGTAGGTTGAGGGGAAACGGGAATTAAGCCCTGTTTCTGAGGTGCATTTTTGCCATTGGCTTACATAGGCGGCCTGCAAGGCAGCTGTATTGCGTGTTTTGGGAAGCTGTTTGGGGGTGTTCTAGATTTTTGGAGTGGGTTTAGGGGTCTGGGAGTACTGCTGGGAAGGTCTAATCTTGTCTCAAAATAGCAGTTTGATTGAAGGTTGAGGGGAAAAGGGAATTAGTCCCTGTTTCTGAGGTGCATTCTGACCATTGGCTTACATTGGCGGCCTGCAAAGTATCAGTATTGCGTGTTTTTGGTGAGCAATTTGGGGGTGTTCTAGATTGTTGGGAGTGGGTTTAGGGGTCTGGGAGCACTGCTGGGAAGGTCTAATTTTGTGTCAAAATAGCAATTTGGGCGTAAATTGAGGGGAAAGGGGAATTAGGCCCTGTTTCTGAGGTGCATTTTTGCCATTGGCTTACATTGGCGCCCTACAAGGTAGCAGTATTGCGTGTTTTTGGGAAGCTATTTAAGGGTGTTCTTGATTTTTGGGAGTGGGTTTAGGGTTCTGGTAGCACTGCTCGGAAGGTCTAATTTTGTGTCAAAATAGTAGTTTGGGCGTAGGTTGCCGGGAAAAGGGAATTAGGCCCTGTTTCTGAGGTGCATTTTTGCCATTGGCTTACATTGGCGCCCTACAAGGTAGCTGTATTTCGTGTTTTTGGGAAGCTATTTGGGTGTGTTCTAGATTTTTGGGAGTGGGTTTAGGGGTCTGGGAGCACTGCTGGGAAGCTCTAATTCTGTGTCAAAATAGCAGTTTCGTTGAAGGTTGAGGGGAAAAGGGAATTAGGGCCTGTTTCTGAGGTGCATTTTTGCCATTGGCTTACATTGGCTCCCTGCAAGGTAGCTGTATTGCGTGTTTTGGGGAATTTATTTGGGGGTGTTCTAGATTTTTGGGAGTGAGTTTAGGGGTCTGGGAGCACTGCTGGGAAGGTCTATTTTTGTGTCAAAATAGCAGTTTGGGCGTATGTTAAGGGGAAAGGGGAATTAGGCCCTGTTTCTGAGGTGCATTTTTGCCATTGGCTTACATAGGCGGCCTGCAAGGCAGCTGTATTGCGTGTTTTGGGAAGCAGTTTGGGGGTGTTATAGATTTTTGGGAGTGGGTTTAGGGGTCTGGGAGTACTGCTGGGAAGGTCTAATCTTGTCTCAAAATAGCAGTTTGGTTGAAGGTTGAGGGGAAAAGGGAATTAGTCCCTGTTTCTGAGGTGCATTTTGACCATTGGCTTACATTGTCGGCCTGCAAAGTAGCTGTATTGCCTGTTATTGGGAAGCTATTTAGGGGTGTTCTAGATTTCTGGGAGTGGGTTTAGGGGTCTGGGAGCACTGCTGGGAAGGTCTAATTTTGTGTCAAAATAGCAATTTGGGCGTAAATTGAGGGGAAAGGGGAATAAGGCCCTGTTTCTGAGGTGCATTTTTGCCATTGGCTTACATTGGCGCCCTACAAGGTAGCAGTATTGCGTGTTTTTGGGAAGCTAGTTAGGGGTGTTCTTGATTTTTGGGAGTGGGTTTAGGGGCCTGGGAGCACCGCTGGGAAGGTCTAATTTTGTGTCAAAATAGCAGTTTGGTTGTAGGTTGAGGGGAAAGGGGAATTAGGGCCTGTTTATGAGGTGCTTTTTTGCCATTGGCTTACATTGGCGGCCTGCAAGGTAGCTGTATTGTGTGTTTTTGGGAAGCTATTTGGGGGTGTTCTAGATGTTTGGGAGTTGGTTTAGGGGTCTGGGAGCACTGCTGGGAAGGTCTAATTTTGTCTCAAAATAGCAGTTTGGACGTAGGTTGAGGGGAAAGGGGATTTAGGCCCTGTTTCTGAGGTGCATTTTTGCCATTGGCTTACATTGGCGGCCTGCAAGGTAGCTGTATTGCGTGTTTTTGAGTAGCTATTTTTGGGTGTTCTAGATTGTTCGGAGTGGGTTTAGGGGCCTAGGAGCACTGCTGGGAAGGTCTAATTTTGTGTCAAAATAGCAGTTTGGTTGTAGGTTGAGGGGAAAGGGGAATTAGGGCCTGTTTCTGAGGTGCATTTTTGCCATTGGCTTAGATAGGCGGCCTGCAAGGCAGCAGTATTGCATGTTTTGGGAAGCTATTTAAGGGTGTTCTTGATTTTTGGGAGTGGGTTTAGGGTTCTGGTAGCACTGCTCGGAAGGTCTAATTTTGTGTCAAAATAGTAGTTTGGGCGTAGGTTGCCGGGAAAAGGGAATTAGGCCCTGTTTCTGAGGTGCATTTTTGCCATTGGCTTACATTGGCGCCCTACAAGGTAGCTGTATTTCGTGTTTTTGGGAAGCTATTTGGGTGTGTTCTAGATTTTTGGGAGTGGGTTTAGGGGTCTGGGAGCACTGCTGGGAAGCTCTAATTCTGTGTCAAAATAGCACTTTGGTTGTAGGATGAGGGGAAAGGGGAATTAGGGCCTGTTTCTGAGGTGCTTTTTTGCCATTGGCTTACATTGGTGGCGTGCAAGGTAGCTGTATTGCATGTTTTTGGGAAGCTATTTGTGGGTGTTCTAGATTTCTGGGAGAGGGTTTAGGGGTCGGGGAGCACAGCCGGGAAGGTCTAATTTTGTGTCAAAATAGCAGTTTGGTCGTAAGTTGAGAGGAAAGGGGAATTAGGCCCTGTTTCTGAGGCGCATTTTTGACATTGGATACATTGGCGACCTGCAAGGTAGCTGTATTGCGTGTTTTTGGGAAGCTATCTGGGTGTGTTCTAGATTATTGGGAGTGGGTTTAGGGGTCTGGGAGCACTGCTGAGAAGGTCTAATTTTGTGTCAAAAAAGCAGTTTGGTCGTAGGTTCAGGGGAAAGGGGAAATAGGTCCTGTTTCTGAGGTGCATTTTTGCCATTGGTTTACATTGGCTGCCTGCAAGGTAGCTGTATTGCGCGTTTTTGGGAAGCTATTTGGGGGTATTCTAGATATTTGGGAGTGGGTTTAGGGGTCTGGGAGACCTGCAGGGAAGGTCTCATTTTGTGTCAAAATAGCAGTTTGGCCGTAGGTTGAGGGGAAAGGGGAATTAGTCCCTGTTTCTGAGGTGCAGTTTTTGCCATTGGCTTACATTGGCGGCCTGCAAGGCAGCTGTATTGCGTGTTTTAGGAAACTGTTTGGGGGTGTTCTAGATTTTTGGGAGTGGGTTTAGGGGTCTGGGAGTACTGCTGGGAAGGTCTAATCTTGTCTCAAAATAGCAGTTTCGTTGAAGGTTGAGGGGAAAAGGGAATTAGGGCCTGTTTCTGAGGTGCATTTTTGCCATTGGCTTACATTGGCTCCCTGCAAGGTAGCTGTATTGCGTGTTTTGGGGAATTTATTTGGGGGTGTTCTAGATTTTTGGGAGTGAGTTTAGGGGTCTGGGAGCACTGCTGGGAAGGTCTATTTTTGTGTCAAAATAGCAGTTTGGGCGTATGTTAAGGGGAAAGGGGAATTAGGCCCTGTTTCTGAGGTGCATTTTTGCCATTGGCTTACATAGGCGGCCTGCAAGGCAGCTGTATTGCGTGTTTTGGGAAGCAGTTTGGGGGTGTTATAGATTTTTGGGAGTGGGTTTAGGGGTCTGGGAGTACTGCTGGGAAGGTCTAATCTTGTCTCAAAATAGCAGTTTGGTTGAAGGTTGAGGGGAAAAGGGAATTAGTCCCTGTTTCTGAGGTGCATTTTGACCATTGGCTTACATTGTCGGCCTGCAAAGTAGCTGTATTGCCTGTTATTGGGAAGCTATTTAGGGGTGTTCTAGATTTCTGGGAGTGGGTTTAGGGGTCTGGGAGCACTGCTGGGAAGGTCTAATTTTGTGTCAAAATAGCAATTTGGGCGTAAATTGAGGGGAAAGGGGAATAAGGCCCTGTTTCTGAGGTGCATTTTTGCCATTGGCTTACATTGGCGCCCTACAAGGTAGCAGTATTGCGTGTTTTTGGGAAGCTAGTTAGGGGTGTTCTTGATTTTTGGGAGTGGGTTTAGGGGCCTGGGAGCACCGCTGGGAAGGTCTAATTTTGTGTCAAAATAGCAGTTTGGTTGTAGGTTGAGGGGAAAGGGGAATTAGGGCCTGTTTATGAGGTGCTTTTTTGCCATTGGCTTACATTGGCGGCCTGCAAGGTAGCTGTATTGTGTGTTTTTGGGAAGCTATTTGGGGGTGTTCTAGATGTTTGGGAGTTGGTTTAGGGGTCTGGGAGCACTGCTGGGAAGGTCTAATTTTGTCTCAAAATAGCAGTTTGGACGTAGGTTGAGGGGAAAGGGGATTTAGGCCCTGTTTCTGAGGTGCATTTTTGCCATTGGCTTACATTGGCGGCCTGCAAGGTAGCTGTATTGCGTGTTTTTGAGTAGCTATTTTTGGGTGTTCTAGATTGTTCGGAGTGGGTTTAGGGGCCTAGGAGCACTGCTGGGAAGGTCTAATTTTGTGTCAAAATAGCAGTTTGGTTGTAGGTTGAGGGGAAAGGGGAATTAGGGCCTGTTTCTGAGGTGCATTTTTGCCATTGGCTTAGATAGGCGGCCTGCAAGGCAGCTGTATTGCATGTTTTGGGAAGCTGTTTTGGGGTGTTCTAGATTGTTGGGAGTAGGTTTAGGGGCCTGGGAGCACTGCTGGGAAGGTCTAATTTTGTCTCAAAATAGCAGTTTGGACGTAGGTTGAGGGGAAAGGGGATTTAGGCCCTGTTTCTGAGGTGCATTTTTGCCATTGGCTTACATTGGCGGCCTGCAAGGTAGCTGTATTGCGTGTTTTTGAGTAGCTATTTTTGGGTGTTCTAGATTGTTGGGAGTGGGTTTAGGGGCCTAGGAGCACTGCTGGGAAGGTCTAATTTTGTGTCAAAATAGCAGTTTGGTTGTAGGTTGAGGGGAAAGGGGAATTAGGGCCTGTTTATGAGGTGCTTTTTTGCCATTGGCTTACATTGGCGGCCTGCAAGGTAGCTGTATTGTGTGTTTTTGGGAAGCTATTTGGGGGTGTTCTAGATGTTTGGGAGTTGGTTTAGGGGTCTGGGAGAGCTGCTGGGACGGTCTAATGTTGTGCCTAAATAGCAGTTTGGTCGTAGGTTGAGGGGAAAGGGGAATTAGCCCCTGTTTCTGAGGTGCATTTTTGCCATTGGCTTACATTGGTGGCCTGCAAGGTAGCTGAATTGCGTGTTTTTGGGAAGCTATTTGGGTGTGTTCTAGATTTTTGGGAGTGGGTTTAGGGGCCTGGGAGCACTGCTGGGAAGGTCTAATTTTGTGTCAAAATAGCACTTTGGTCGTAGGTTGAGGGGAAAGGGTAATTAGGGCCTGTTTCTGAGGTGCTTTTTTGCCATTGGCTTACATTGGCGCCCTACAAGGTAGCAGTATTGCGTGTTTTTGGGAAGCTGTTTAGGGGTGTTCTTGATTTTTGGGAGTGGGTTTAGGGGTCTGGTAGCACTGCTGGGAAGGTCTAATTTTGTCTCAAAATAGCTGTTTGGGCGTAGGTTGAGGGGAAAGGGGAATTAGGCCTTGTTTCTGAGGTGCATTTTTGCCATTGGCTTACATTGGCGGCCTGCAAGGTAGCAGTATTGCGTATTTTTGGTGGGCAATTTGGGGGTGTTCTAGATTGTTGGGAGTGGGTTTAGTGGCCTGGGAGCACTGCTGGGAAGGTCTAATTTTGTGTCAAAATAGCAGTTTGGGCGTAGGTTGAGGGAAAAGGAGAATTAGCCCCTGTTTCTGAGGTGCATTTTTGCCATTGGCTTACATTGGCGGCCTGCAAGGTACCTGCATTGCGTGTTTTTGGGAAGCTATTTAGGGGTGTTCTAGATTGTTGGGAGTGGGTTTAGGGGTCTGGGAGAACTGCTGGGAAGGTCTAATTTTGTGTCAAAATAGCAGTTTGGGCGTAGGTTGAGGGGAAAGTGGAATTAGGCCCTGTGTCTGAGGTGCATTTTTGCCATTGGCTTACATAGGCGGCCTGCAAGGCAGCTGTATTGCGTGTTTTGGGGAAGCTATTTAGGGGTGTTCTAGATTTTGGGAGTGGGTTTAGGGGTCTGGAAGCACTACTGGGAAGCTCTTATTTTGTGTCAAAATAGCAGTTTTGCTGAAGGTTGAGGGGAAAGGGTAATTAGGCCTTGTTTCTGAGGTGCATTTTTGCCGTTGGCTTACATTGGCACCCTGCAAGTTACCTGTATTGCGTGTTTTGATAAGCTATCTGGGGGTGTTCTAGATTTTGGGAGTGGGTTTAGGGGTCTGAAAGCACTGCTGGGAAGGTCTAATTTTGTCTCAAAATAGCAGTTTGGGCGTAGGCTGAGGGGAAAGGGGAATAAGGCCTTGTTTCTGAGGAGCATTTTTGCCATTGGCTTACATTGGCTCCCTGCAAGGTAGCTCTATTGCGTGTTTTTGGGAAGCTATTTGGGGGTGTTCTAGATGTTTGGGAGTGGGTTTAGGGGTCTGGGAGCCCTGCTGGGAAGGTCTAATTTTGTGTCAAAATAGCAGTTTGGGCGTAGGTTAAGGGGAAAGGGGAATAAGGCCGTGTTTCTGAGGTGCATTTTTGCCATTGGCTTACATTGTTGGCCTGCAAAGTAGCTGTATTGCGAGTTTTTGGGAAGCTATTTGGGTGTGTTCTAGATTTCTGGGAGTGGGTTTAGGGGTCTGGGAGCACTGCTGGGAAGGTCTAATTTTGTCTCAAAATAGCAGTTTGGTTGTAGGTTGAGGGGAAAAGGGAATTAGTCCCTGTTTCTGAGGTGCATTTTGACCATTGGCTTACATTGGCGGCCTGCAAAGTAGCTGTATTGCTTGTTTTTGAGAAGCTATTTGGGGGTGTTCTAGATAGTTGGGAGTGGGTTTAGGGGTCTGGGAGAACTGCTGGGAAGGTCTAATTTTGTGTCAAAATAGCAGTTTGGGCGTAGGTTGAGGGGAAAGTGGAATTAGGCCCTGTTTCTGAGGTGCATTTTTGCCATTGGCTTACATAGGCGGCCTGCAAGGCAGCTGTATTGCGTGTTTTTGGGAAGCTGTTTAGGGGTGTTCTAGATTTCTGGGAGTGGGTGTAGGGGTCTGGGAGCACTGCTGGGAAGTTCTAATTTTGTGTCAAAATAGCAGTTTGGGCGTAAGTTGAGGAGAAAGGGGAATAAGGCCCTGTTTCTGAGGTGCATTTTTGCCATTGGCTTACATTGGCGGCCTGCAAGTTACCTGTATTGCGTGTTTTGATAAGCTATCTAGGGGTGTTCTAGATTTTGGGAGTGGGTTTAGGGGGCTGAAAGCACTGCTGGGAAGGTCTAATTTTGTCTCAAAATAGCAGTTTGGGCGTAGGCTGAGGGGAAAGGGGAATTAGGCCCTGTTTCTGAGGTGCATTTTTGCTTTTGGCTTACATTGGCGGCCTGCAAGGTAGCTGTATTGCGTGTTTTTAAGAAGCTATTTGGGGGTGTTCTAGATTGTTGGGAGTGGGTTTAGGGGCCTGGGAGCACTGCTGGGAAGGTCTAATTGTGTGTCAAAATAGCAGTTTGGTCGTAGGTTGAGGGAAAAGGGGAATTAGGGCCTGTTTCTGAGGTGCTTTTTTGCCTTTAGCTTACATTGGCGGCCTGCAAGGTAGCTGTATTGCGTGTTTTTGGGAAGCTATTTGGGGGTGTTCTAGATTGTTGGGAGTTGGTTTAGGGGTCTGGGAGCACTGCTGGGAAGGTCTAATTTTGTGTCAAAATAGCAGTTTGGTCGTAGGTTGAGGGGAGAGGGGAATTAGCCCCTGTTTCTGAGGTGCATTTTTGTCATTGGCTTTCATTGGTGGCGTGCAAGGTAGCTGTATTGCGTGTTTTTGGGAAGCTATTTAGGGGTGTTCTAGATTTCTGGGAGTGGGTTTAGGGGTCTGGGGGCACTGCTGGGAAGGTCTAATTGTGTGTCAAAATAGCAATTTGGGCGTAAGTTGAGGGGAAAGGGGAATTAGGCCCTGTTTCTGAGGTGCATTTTTGCCATTGGCTTACATTGGCGGCCTGCAAGGTAGCTGTATTGCGTGTTTTTGAGAAGCTATTTGGGGGCGTTCTAGATTGTTGGGAGTGGGTTTAGGGGTCTGGGAGCACTGCTGGGAAGGTCTAATGTTGTGCCTAAATAGCAGTTTGGGCGTAGGTTGAGGGGAAAGGGGAATTAGGCCCTGTTTCTGAGGTGCATTTTTGCCATTGGCTTACATAGGCGGCCTGCAAGGCAGCTGTATTGCGTGTTTTGGGAAGCTGTTTGGGAGTGTTCTAGATTTTTTGAGTGGGTTTAGGGGTCTGGGAGTACTGCTGGGAAGGTCTAATCTTGTCTCAAAATAGCAGTTTGATTGAAGGTTGAGGGGAAAAGGGAATTAGTCCCTGTTTCTGAGGTGCATTTTGACCATTAGCTTACATTGGCGGCCTGCAAAGTAGCTGTATTGCTTGTTTTTCAGAAGCTATTTGGGGGTGTTCTAGATTGTTGGGAGTGGGTTTAGGGGTCTGGGAGAACTGCTGGGAAGGTCTAATTTTGTGTCAAAATAGCAATTTGGGCGTAAGTTGAGGGAAAGGGGAATTAGGCCCTGTTTCTGAGGTGCATTTTTGCCATTGGCTTACATTGGCGGCCTGCAAGGCAGCTGTATTGCGTGTTTTGGCAAGCTGTTTGGGAGTGTTCTAGATTTTTTGAGTGGGTTTAGGGGTCTGGGAGTACTGCTGGGAAGGTCTAATCTTGTCTCAAAATAGCAGTTTGATTCAAGGTTGAGGGGAAAGTGGAATTAGGCCCTGTTTCTGAGGTGCATTTTTGTCATTGGCTTACATTGGCGGCCTGCAAGGTAACTGCATTGCATGTTTTTGGGAAGCTATTTGTGGGTGTTCTAGATTTCTGGGAGAGGGTTTAGGGGTCTGGGAGCACTGCTGGGAAGGTCTAATTTTGTGTCAAAATAGCAGTTCGGGCGTAGGTTGAGGGGAAAGGAGAATTAGGCCCTGATTCTGAGGTGCATTTTTGCCATTGGCTTATATTGGCGGCCTGCAAGGTAGCTGTATTGCGTGTTTTTGGAAGCTATTTGGGGGAGTTCCTGATTGTTGGGAGTGGGTTTAGGGGTCTGGGAGCACTGCTGGGAAGGTCTAATGTTGTGCCTAAATAGCAGTTTGGGCGTAGGTTGAGGGGAAAGGGGAATTAGACCCTGTTTCTGAGGTGCATTTTGACCATTGGCTTACATTGTCGGCCTGCAAGGCAGCTGTATTGCATGTTTTGGCAAGCTGTTTGGGAGTGTTCTAGATTTTTTGAGTGGGTTTAGGGGTCTGGGAGTACTGCTGGGAAGGTCTAATCTTGTCTCAAAATAGCAGTTTGATTCAAGGTGTGGAATTTTAGTTTGCGATCTGAACATCATCTGCGCCAGCTTGTCACCTATGTACTACGTGAACGGCAGCCATTTTAGATATCATGGTATCCCTGTCCACGATCGATCGCCAGCGCGCCCCTCTGACCCAGCAAGCATCCTCCGCGCACCCTGGCTCCCCCTCCCTCCTCCTTATGAGCATGACCCTGTCCTTGGGAGTCACGCCAGCGCCTGACCAACACCTCCTCTCCTCCCATGAATGCCCCTCTGTTGATAAACCTCCCCTCTGCACTGGATTGTCCACGCAGCATGAATACCACTCCATTGATGGCCCCTCACCCCGTGTCCGACTGTCCACACAGGTCCGAGGCCATTGCCTAAGCCGGGAGATATCATTTACTGCCCTTTATTGTATGAGGTCGCTCTCCTTCAAAGGACCCTCTATTGATCCAGGCCTCCCCACCCCCTGTGATATGATCAGGCGCCCACATCCTAAGACTCGACGGAACACTCAGCTGCGTGATGACCCCCTCCTCTTATCAGCAGGTTGAGGACCTGTATTGTGAAGGTATATGGGGGTGGGATTAACACGAGGATTACGGGGATGTCTTTTCCTTGCTTTACAAAGTTCTGATTGTAATAAAGGAAGGTCACATGCCATAAACCAGTGTATAAGAGGCCAGGCCTCCGAGAGGCTGTTAGAGCACCTCGAGACGATACCTTGTTGTCTGATCTGATGTGTTCTGCTCCGTCGGAATAAAACTTCTGTTTCCTGCCTTCTGGTCTCCGGCGCCTGCCTCATTGCTTGGTAAAACTTGAATGGTACAAGGGCGGTTAGCGCCGGGCAAATCCTGAGAAAGGTCCTAGCCTTACCTTTTTCCACAATTGGCGTCCCAAAGCGTGGGGCCCATCAGCGACACGTGGATCCAGTGGGAGAGGTCCCGATGACAGAGTGAACGACTGCAACGATCGGGAAGAGCTCATGTCCGATAGACCCTCGTCTGACAGCCGATCATCCGACCTTCACTAGTTCTGAACAGACCTCTCTCGAGTGATCTACGGTCCTGACTGGGAACCATCAGGAGTGCCGCGAACATCACGAAGGAGAGAGGACGATCGGGCGCTGGATCCAGAGGACAGGAAACCGTCCATGCGGTCCGGGTAAGGTCGTGTAAACACGACGAATTGAGGAAAATTGTTTTTGTTTGGATAATACTAGTATTACGCTTTGTTGAAACCTCTGGAGATTCGCTGTCTGCAAACGGAGAAAAACAACAGGCTCTCTCTTTGCAAACAGTGAAGGATAGGTAACGCAGACTTTTGTCCCCGTTGTAACCCGTCGTGCCTATCTTCCTCCCCCACTGTTTCCCGAACTGTCGTTCGTGGATTATTGTCTGGAGATTCTTTTTCTGCAAACAGGGAAGAACAAGGTCTCTCTTTGCAGGGAGAGAAAGAGTGGGTAACGATAACTTTTCGTGCCCACTTATTCTCCCCACTGAATTGTTTTGATTGACCGATTGTTCGGTATTGGTTCGTTTGAGGTATTCACCGCCGGCAAACAACGGAGAATAGAAATATTCTGTCTAGTCTTTGCCCGCCGTGATAAGATAGGTAGTGCAGACTTTTTGTCCCCGGTGTAAACCGTCATGCCTATCTTCTCCCCACTGGTTGGTAGCCTGTTTAGCCCGGACCGCTTATTAGAGATGAACCATCCAGCTCCACTGGAGGGCACCCCTAATAAGGACATGTTCACTAAGTATGGACTATTCGCTATAGCTTACACTAGACTATGGCATAAATATACGAAAAAGAACCCTGAAAGTCAGTGGCCACTGATAGGTTCCTTTAGTGAAAATAAAATAAAAACATTAGAAATAGCGCTCCAGAAGAATAAGACCACGCCCACTATGCTCGACAGTATCGGCATGTGGCGCAAGGAAACGGAACAACGAAAGAAAAGAGAAGAAGCAAAAATAGGGAAAGAATTACGAAAGGCAGCCCACCTAGCCGCAAAACAACTAGAAGAAGAAATAAAAGAAAGAAAAGAAGCTACACAAAACCAAGAATCAGGGTCAACAGGCCAATGTCCTGTTAGGACCCCCTCTGCGCTCTACCCTGAACTACCCTCCAAACAACGGGCAAACGATGAGTTACTGCTAGGTCCCCCAATCATCTACATGCCCCCTCCATATGCTCCCAGCCAACAAAACCTGCAAGCCCCGAGTGTGAGTGAAAGTGACCCTAGTGCTAGTGCACCGGCCCTCACGGCCTCCGCACCAACCATATTAACAACTTCGTCAGACGACCCCGAGGCTAGCAAACAATCATCAGCCAGGTTAAGTAGGTTAAGCAAAGATGAGCGGGATGGGATCAACGAAATAGCAAAGACATTGGTAGAACAAAGGGAGAGCGAAGAATACACAATGAGCGTATATAATTCACATGCCGACAGCCACAGACGGCATTTCATTTTGCGATTCAGCTACCACACCCTGAACGCGTATGAAGATAGGTATCAGAGTAAGGGTCCCGCTAAACTAACAACACTGTATAGGAAGATTGATGTTGGAGATGGGACTGAACGTGAGGCGACGGAGCTCTTCATGCAAATGCTTGAGGTCTTCCGCCACCTCGCGGAACAGAAACCAGAAGCCAAGGTTACGGTCCCTGAAACAACCTCGGCAGAAGTAGCCAATACTATGATGCCTATCAGAGAAGCGGCTCCTTACTGGATCCCGCCACGGGGCCAGGGAACGAGCGATGATATTAATAATGAAAATGCAAAGGGGAGGGTTGTGTACAATTGGGTTTACCAACCATGGGACCGACAAGACATCCTAACCTTTAAGCAAACCCTGCCCGACTTAAGAAAGAACCCGACGGCATTTTATACCGAATTAGGCACAGCCTTGGGTTCGACAATAATGACTTTAGCAGATATTGACTTGTTCTTTGGGTTATGCCTGCCAGCTGATGTGTGGAAGCAAATCCGGAAGGCTGACCACACGGATCTGTTTGGACATACCTGGGACCAACTCGGTAAACTAGATAGACAGCGAGAGCCGGGGAGTAAACCAGTGAAGGACATACTGGAACTCCCAGACAAACTGGTCCAGAAGTTAAAAACCCTGGTCCCGGAAAGAAAAGTAGACTGGTCGATAGTCACGGCCTGTCGACAGAAACCCCAGGAAGATGTGTCAGAATACTTCTCCCGATTTGAGACAGTGTTCTCCGACTACAGTGGCCAAGACATGACCACCGCAACCGGACAGCACCTGTTTGTGCAAAATTATGTAAAGGGACTAACACAAGAAGTCTCCCAAAAACTGCAGACGAGTGAGAGTAGTTGGGGGGCCTCCAAACCCGCAGCTATCCTTCAGATGGCTCAGTATTACGAGCACCAAAAGAATGAGAATGATAGGGCGTCCGAGAAAAAGAAGAAAGATTTAAAGGAAAGGGTAATGATAGCCCAGATACAGGGTATAGCGCTAGGACGGGAACACCAAAGGGGGAACTACCAATCAACCACCCCCAGAGATCTACCTCCTAAAGATCACACCCCAACATCCCACACTGGACGGAGAGACATTAGCACTGACCAATGCGCCTTCTGCAAAGGGCTCGGCCATTGGAAATTCCAGTGTCCGGTTCTGCTAGAAATGAATAGAAATAGGGATTCCAGGGATGTGGCAGGTGGCCCGAGAAATAGAGTACAAGGACGAGGGAGCACCAACGACACCAGCAATGACAGATCAGGGAGACTGAACACGTTTGACCGTCCCCGACAGAACCAATATCAGCTGTCCGAAGGTGAACATGCCCCCGACTTTGCATAGGACTGCCAGGGGCAAGGGAGGGATCCAGTCGAGCTCTGTGTTGACCAGCAAGGTCCTTATGTCACCGCTAAGGTCTTGGGTACAGAGTCTCCATTCTTGGTAGACACTGGGGCGACACGTAGTGTGTTATCAAAACGACTGATTCCAAGGGCACCCTTGTCTGGCTCACACATAACGTCGATAGGTTTCGATGGGACGCCCTCCACTAACCCCCTGTCCGTACCTATTTCCTTTGACCTAGAAAACAACACTACTGACGCGACATTTCTACTCTCCTCCAACTCCCCTGACGCCATTATGGGTATTGACTTACTGAAACATTTTCGAGCTACCATTAGGTGTTCCCCAGATGGAATACGAGTCATCCTGTACGACAACCCAGACATGCCCAGATCCCCTCCCCCACGACACATGTGCTCCATAACTGACGCTGACCTGTCCCTGCTTGACACCCTGCCTCCGTACCTGTGGGCCAAAAATGACTCTGATGTGGGGCGAATGATGATTGATCCTATTCACATAACTGTACGACAGGACGCTATGCTCCCGAAACTCCCGCAATATCGGATATCGCCAGAGGGTGAGAAGGCACTGGTAGCGATCATTCAGTCTCTGGTAGATGCAGGAGTGGTTGAAGAGGTGGTTAGCAACGTCTGCAACAGCCCAATCCTACCTATTGTTAAGAAGCAAGGTGAAGGAGATGAGAAAGCGTACCGCTTCATCATCGACTTGCGAGAGATTAACAAAGTGGTTGTACCCCAATATCCTGTGGTCTCTGATATCACCACCATTCTGACCCTCATCCGGTCCACTGCCACCACCTTCTCTGTTATCGACCTTAAAAACGCGTTTTTCTCTATCCCCATTCATCCAGACAGCCGTTATCTCTTCGGCTTCACCTTAAAATCCCGCTCGTACCGATTCTGTAGAGCTCCCCAGGGATACACTGAAAGTCCCAGCATTTACAGCCAGGCCCTCAAAAGACAGCTGGATGCCTTCCAGCTACCAGAGGGAGTGGTGTTGATCCAATATGTCGATGATATCCTTTTGGCGGCCGACACCACCCCGCTTGCAACGACAGCCACCGTCCAACTCCTACACTTTCTTGCAGAGAATGGCCATAAAGTCTCCAAAAAGAAGTTACAGTTCTGTCAGCCACAGGTGACTTACCTAGGCCATCTTCTGTCCAAAGAAGGGAGGAAACTTACACCCGACCGAATCCAAACCATCCTAGATACCCCCATCCCGAAAACACAAAAGCAGGTCCGCTCTTTGGTTGGCCTAACCTCTTTTTGCAGACAGTGGTTGCCTAATTACAGTCTCATTGTGAAACCATTACTTGCCCTACTGACCAAAGATGTCTCCTCCCCGCTTCCTTGGACCACTGAGTGTCAAGCCTCCTTTAAGGAATTACGGGATGCACTCTGTTCAGCGCCTGTCCTAGGAACTCCGGATTACTCCAAACCCTTCTCCCTCTTCACCCACGAAAGGGGGGGATGCGCATTGTCTGTCCTAACTCAATCAATTGGTCCTAAGCAGCGCCCTTGTGCCTACTTCTCCGCCACTCTTGATCCTGTAGCCAGAGCTTTGCCTGCCTGCCTTCGAGCAGTAGCCGCCGCTGCTGTCTCTATCCGTCAGAGCGAGGGAATTGTACTTTCCAACTCCCTCACAGTGCTAGTACCCCATGCAGTCGACACCCTCTTGAACCAGACCAAAACCCAGCACCTGACTAGCGCACGACTGACAGGGTACGAGTTGACTCTGCTTGCACCCCACATCACACTAAAGAGATGCACGACTTTGAATCCTGCCACATTGTTACCCCTGCCTGAAAATGACCCCGACATTCCTCCCATCCACGACTGCGTGACCCTCACGGACGAACAAACTAGGAGTAGGGTTGACCTCCGAGACACTGCTTTTCCTGACCCCGATGGAGAGCTATGGGTAGACAGCTCATGCATCAAACTCCCAGATGGCACCACCTCAGCTGCCTATGCAGTAACGACAGCCCGAACAGTAGTTGAGACAGCCTGCATCACACAACGATCTGCCCAGGCAGCAGAGCTGATAGCCCTCACCCGAGCATGCATCATAGCCGCAGGGACCACCACGAACGTATATACGGACAGCCAGTATGCCTTCGGAGTGGTCCACCATTTTGGGCTCCTGTGGAGGGAGAGGGGATTCCTGACGTCCCACGGCACCCCGATCCTCCACGGAGATTTAGTCTCCGCTCTGATTGAAGCAGTTCTCCTCCCCAAACGATTAGCGGTGATAAAATGTCAGGCACACAAAAGGGTGACAGACTTAGTCGGACAAGGGAATGCGTTGGCCGACATCACTGCACGAACCACAGCTGAGAATAGGACGGTGACACGCATGTACATGACCAGGTCACAAGCAGAAACATGGAGTGACACAAGGATAATGATCAGAGACATACAATCGGCCAGCACCCCTCACGAGCTGACTAAGTGGGCAAGGGTGGGTTTGAAGGATGAGGAGGGCTGTTGGCGAACGAAGGATGCCAGCAAATGGTTGCTGCCCGACTCATATCTGATTCCCATACTGACAATGGCTCACTCCCCCGCACACATAGGATCTGCACCCATGATCGAACTCATTTCCAAAGTCTGGCATAACGACAAAATCCCTGACTCAGCCAGACGTCTAGTTCAGCAGTGCCTTATCTGCCTGCAACACAACCCCGGGAAAGGAACTGTAGTGCCCCGGGGAGGGTTTGGGACCCCCAATCACCCCTTTGAGGTCCTTCAGATGGATTACATCCAACTAGAGAGATGCCAAAACCTGAAGTATATACTAGTCATTGTATGTGCCTTCAGTAAATGGGTAGAGGCCTATCCAACCCGTGACAACACTGCCATGACTACTGCCAAAGTACTACTGAAAGAATTCTTCCCTCGCTATGGCCTTTGCCGAATTTTATGGAGCGACAATGGCCCCCACTTCATAGCTGAGGTTATCCAACTAATCCTAAAGGGGTTGGGGGTGAAGCAACGATTCCATGCGGTCTTCCACCCCCAATCCGCTGGTCTAGTGGAACGCCATAATGCCACACTGAAGCTGAAACTGGCAAAAATAGTGGCCACCACTGGACTTAACTGGCCGGATGCCCTCCCACTGGCCTTGTTATCGATGCGCTCCACTCCCACCAAGCACCATCTGACCCCCTACGAGGTCGTGTTTGGGCGACCGATGAATCTCTGGACTGCTCCCAAACCGACCTCCATTCATGACGTCCCGGACGTCCTACTGTCTGATTATTTGTGCAAGTTAACTAAAACGTTGTCTGTCATTCATCAACAGGTGCAGCAGGCCATCCCCGATGCTTCCAGGGGCCCCGGCCACGACATCCAACCGGGAGATTTCGTATTGATACGAAATTTCCAGCGAACCAAGAGTCTGGAACCTCGGTGGACGGGCCCCTGGCAAGTGCTGATCACCACCCGAACGGCACTCCGAGTGGAGGGGAAGAAGCACTGGCTGCACGCGCATCATTGCCGAAAGGTCTCTGCAAACCTGGCCACGACAGAAAACGTCAGCACCCAAGAAGAGCTCCTGAGCAAAGACCGACCGATATTGGACTGTTATCCCGATACTGAGGCACTCGAACTTGCAAAATTCACTGATCCCACTGTGCCATCCAGAGAAGGGTATTTCCTGCGTCGAAAGGAGGGAGCTTCGGCTAAGTAGGCCACGGACTAAGTTAAATCTCAGAACGGTGACCTACACACAATCAAGGGTCGCCGGGAGAGAAGCTAAACGAAGTCTGTGGTTCTGCCCACTACCGAGCCCCTTGAAGGTGATGGAAGCGCCAAATAAGAAGATGATGGAAGCGCCAGATAAGAAGATGATGGAAGCAACGGGAAATACCCAGTATAGAAATCCAAAGACTGACAACCTGCACAAATCAAAGACAATTGCACTCTTCATTGTCTTCCTCTTCTGCCTCCTCCTCATGACCTCCTTCTGGATTCTGGAGGAAAGCACACCGGCTCATGAGGCATTGCTACCTACTGCACAGCCAACACCCCTGAAAGAGCATCACCTAATCTCTCTGTCGCCTCAGCTCCGAGAAAGGCGCAGGGAATTCTGGAACAATTCCTTCGTGCAACTGTTGCACCAACACAACCTTGCTGCAAATGCTACGAACTGTTGGATCTGCGGGTTGCTCCCGCATGCCACTGGACACTCCATCCCCTTCATCCCTTCACCCTTCTCAGTTCACGGCTCTTGCCTCGCCTGGTTGATCCTCATGCAAGAGAGCCACAGGGACAACGCCACCTCCAGCCGGACAGTGTCACACTTCTACTCTGGGTTCTGGCTGAACAAAACAGGAAAGACCCCAGCTGCCCTGTGTCCTGCGCTCGCAGGCGCCACCTTCATCAAAGACATTCCAGCCAAAGAACGAGTCGAAGTACAGGTGCTCCACAATCCGGCCAGAACCACCTTCACTCATCTGCAAAAACAAACTACCGCCACTTTAACTGTGGCCCTGTCTGTTATCAATGTCACAGGTCTCGTGTGTCTCGAAGGCCAGGGAACGCAGCTGGTGGGTTACAGCGCCTGCCGAATCACCAGAACATTGGACTCAGCTGAACCCCCTTCTTTTGTTGCTTCTCCGAATATGTACTTTGTGTGTGGCACCAAGGCTTACACCTGGCTCCCGAGAGGTTGGAAGGGCACCTGTTATATTGCCTTCGTTCTTCCACCCACATATGTAGCCCCTGCCAACCACCACCGGCAGAGGCGTGCAGACGACCTTGGACAAGCCGACTCCACCGGAGCACAGTTCCTGGATGCAGCAAAGGGACTTGTTCCTCTGTGGGGCCCAATGGCAAACAGCCGTGCTATCCGACACCTGACCCAGGCAGTAGAAACAACGATCAACATCACGGCTGGTATCCTCGCCAACAACACTGCGGAGCTTCAGGCGGTCCGCCTTGTGACCCTTCAAAATCGACTCGTCCTAGACGTGGTCCTAGCCGACCGAGGAGGAGCATGCCGCATCATCGGATCCAGCTGCTGCACCTACGTGCCAGACAACTCGCCTTCAGTCTACAAAGCCATCGAACACCTCCACAGACTTTCCTCGGAGGTTCACCAAGAACAGGAAGGATGGTCGCTTGGGAGCTGGTTTTGGGACACTTTGAAAAATTGGGGTTGGAAGTTGTTTTCCTTCGTGCTGATACCTCTTGTGATATTATGTGGGTGCTGCTTAGGTATCCAATGTCTGCCACCTTTGTTCGGCCTTGTTTCTAACTGTATGTGCCCAAAAACTTTGGACTTCCAAAATGAGCACATGAGCCCCCTCTATGAAGTAGAAATACGTGGCCTTATGGGGATAAATTCAAACTGACAAGTTGGCGAGACATGTTAAAAGGGAGGACTGTGGAATTTTAGTTTGCGATCTGAACATCATCTGCGCCAGCTTGTCACCTATGTACTACGTGCACGGCAGCCATTTTAGATATCATGGTATCCCTGTCCACGATCGATCGCCAGCGCGCCCCTCTGACCCAGCAAGCATCCTCCGCGCACCCTGGCTCCCCCTCCCTCCTCCTTATGAGCATGACCCTGTCCTTGGGAGTCACGCCAGCGCCTGACCAACACCTCCTCTCCTCCCATGAATGCCCCTCTGTTGATAAACCTCCCCTCTGCACTGGATTGTCCACGCAGCATGAATACCACTCCATTGATGGCCCCTCACCCCGTGTCCGACTGTCCACACAGGTCCGAGGCCATTGCCTAAGCCGGGAGATATCATTTACTGCCCTTTATTGTATGAGGTCGCTCTCCTTCAAAGGACCCTCTATTGATCCAGGCCTCCCCACCCCCTGTGATATGATCAGGCGCCCACATCCTAAGACTCGACGGAACACTCAGCTGCGTGATGACCCCCTCCTCTTATCAGCAGGTTGAGGACCTCTATTGTGAAGGTATATGGGGGTGGGATTAACACGAGGATTACGGGGATGTCTTTTCCTTGCTTTACAAAGTTCTGATTGTAATAAAGGAAGGTCACATGCCATAAACCAGTGTATAAGAGGCCAGGCCTCCGAGAGGCTGTTAGAGCACCTCGAGACGATACCTTGTTGTCTGATCTGATGTGTTCTGCTCCGTCGGAATAAAACTTCTGTTTCCTGCCTTCTGGTCTCCGGCGCCTGCCTCATTGCTTGGTAAAACTTGAATGGTACAAGGGCGGTTAGCGCCGGGCAAATCCTGAGAAAGGTCCTAGCCTTACCTTTTTCCACAATGGTTGAGGGGAAAGTGGAATTAGGCCCTGTTTCTGAGGTGCATTTTTGCCATTGGCTTACATTGGCGGCCTGCAAGGTAGCTGCATTGCATGTTTTTGGGAAGCTATTTGTGGGTGTTCTAGATTTCTGGGAGAGGGTTTAGGGGTCTGGGAGCACTGCTGGGAAGGTCTAATTTTGTGTCAAAATAGCAGTTTGGGCGTAGGTTGAGGGGAAAGGGGAATTAGGCCTTGTTTCTGAGGTGCATTTTTGCCATTGGCTTACATTGACGGCTTGCAAGGTAGCAGTATTGCGTGTTTTTGGTGGGCAATTTGGGGGTGTTCTAGATTGTTGGGAGTGGGTTTAGGGGCCTGGGAGCACTGCTGGGAAGGTCTAATTATGTCTCAAAATAGCAGTTCGGGCGTAGGTTGAGGGGAAAGGAGAATTAGGCCCTGATTCTGAGGTGCATTTTTGCCATTGGCTTATATTGGCGGCCTGCAAGGTAGCTGTATTGCGTGTTTTTGGAAGCTATTTGGGGTTGTTCTAGATTTTTGGGAGTGGGTTTAGGGGTCTGGGAGAACTGCTGGGAAGGTCTAATGTTGTGCCTAAATAGCAGTTTGGTCATAGGTTGAGGGGAAAGGGGAATTAGTCCCTGTTTCTGAGGTGCATTTTTGCCATTGGCTTACAATGGCGGCCTGCAAGACAGCTGTATTGCGTGTTTTGGGAAGCTGTTTGGGGGTGTTCTAGATTTTTGGGAGTGGGTTTAGGGGTCTGGGAGCACTGCTGGGAAGGTCTAATTTTGTCTCAAAATAGCAGTTTGGTTGTAGGTTGAGGGGAAAAGGGAATTAGTCCCTGTTTCTGAGGTGCATTTCCTCCATTGGATACATTGGCGGCCTGCAAGGTAGCAGTATTGCGTGTTTTTGGGAAGCTATTTAGGGGTGTTCTAGATTTCTGGGAGAGGGTTTAGGGGTGTGAGAGCACTGCTGGGAAGATCTCATTTTGTGTCAAACTAGCAGTTTGGGCGTAGGTTGCCGGGAAAGGGGAATTAGGCCTTGTTTCTGAGGTGCATTTTTTCCATTGGCTTACATTGGCGGCCTGCAAGGTAGCTGTATTGCGTGTTTTTGGTGGGCAATTTGGGGGTGTTCTAGATTGTTGGGAGTGGGTATAGGGGCCTGGGAGCACTGCTGGGAAGGTCTAATTTTGTGTCAAAATAGCAGTTTGGGCCTAGGTTGAGGGGAAAGGGGAATTAGGCCTTGTTTCTGAGGTGCATTGTTGCCATTGGCTTACATTGGCGGCCTGCAAGGTAGCAGTATTGCGTGTTTTTGGTGAGCAATTTGGGGGTGTTCTAGATTGTTGGGAGTGGGTTTAGGGGTCTGGGAGCACTGCTGGGAAGGTCTAATTTCGTGTCAAAATAGCAGTTTGGTCGTAGGTTGAGGGGAAAGGGGAATTAAGCCCTGTTTCTGAGGTGCATTTTTGCCGTTGGCTTACATAGGCGGCCTGCAAGGCAGCTGTATTGCGTGTTTTGGGAAGCTGTTTGGGGGTGTTCTAGATTTTTGGAGTGGGTTTAGGGGTCTGGGAGTACTGCTGGGAAGGTCTAATCTTGTCTCAAAATAGCAGTTTGATTGAAGGTTGAGGGGAAAAGGGAATTAGTCCCTGTTTCTGAGGTGCATTCTGACCATTGGCTTACATTGGCAGCCTGCAAAGTAGCTGTATTGCGTGTTTTTGTGAAGCTATTTAGGGGTGTTCTAGATTTCTGAGAGTGGGTTTAGGGGTCTGGGGGCACTGCTGGGAAGGTCTAATTTTGTGTCAAAATAGCAATTTGGGCGTAAATTGAGGGGAAAGGGGAATTAGGCCCTGTTTCTGAGGTGCATTTTTGCCATTGGCTTACATTGGCGGCCTGCAAGGTACCTGTATTGCGTGTTTTTGAGAAGCTATTTGGGGGTGTTCTAGATTGTTGGGAGTGGGTTTAGGGGTCTGAGAGCACTGCTGGGAAGGTCTAATTTTGTGACAAAATAGCAGTTTGGGCGTAGGTTGAGGGGAAACGGGAATTAAGCCCTGTTTCTGAGGTGCATTTTTGCCATTGGCTTACATAGGCGGCCTGCAAGGCAGCTGTATTGCGTGTTTTGGGAAGCTGTTTGGGGGTGTTCTAGATTTTTGGAGTGGGTTTAGGGGTCTGGGAGTACTGCTGGGAAGGTCTAATCTTGTCTCAAAATAGCAGTTTGATTGAAGGTTGAGGGGAAAAGGGAATTAGTCCCTGTTTCTGAGGTGCATTCTGACCATTGGCTTACATTGGCGGCCTGCAAAGTATCAGTATTGCGTGTTTTTGGTGAGCAATTTGGGGGTGTTCTAGATTGTTGGGAGTGGGTTTAGGGGTCTGGGAGCACTGCTGGGAAGGTCTAATTTCGTGTCAAAATAGCAGTTTGGTCGTAGGTTGAGAGGAAAGGGGAATTAGGCCCTGTTTCTTTGCCATTGGATACATTGGCGGCCTACAAGGTAGCTGTATTGTGTGTTTTTGGGAAGCTATTTGGGGGTGTTCTAGATTTTTGGGAGTGGGTTTAGGGGTCTGGGAGCACTGCTGGGAAGGTCTAATTTTGTGTCAAAATAGCAGTTTGGGCGTAGGTTAAGGGGAAAGGGGAATTAGGCCCTGTGTCTGAGGTGCATTTTTGCCATTGGCTTACATAGGCGGCCTGCAAGGCAGCTGTATTGCGTGTTTTGGGAAGCTGTTTGGGGGTGTTATAGATTTCTGGGAGTGGGTTTAGGGGTCTGGGGGCACTGCTGGGAAGGACTAATTTTGTGTCAAAATAGCAATTTGGGCATAAGTTGAGGGGAAAGGGGAATTAGGCCCTGTTTCTGAGGTGCATTTTTGCCATTGGCTTACATTGGCGGCCTGCAAGGTACCTGTATTGCGTGTTTTTGAGAAGCTATTTGGGGGTGTTCTAGATTGTTGGGAGTGGGTTTAGGGGTCTGAGAGCACTGCTGGGAAGGTCTAATTTTGTGACAAAATAGCAGTTTGGGCATAGGTTGAGGGGAAAGGGGAATTAAGCCCTGTTTCTGAGGTGCATTTTTGCCATTGGCTTACATAGGCGGCCTGCAAGGAAGCTGTATTGCGTGTTTTGGGAAGCTGTTTGGGGGTGTTCTAGATTTTTGGAGTGGGTTTAGGGGTCTGGGAGTACTGCTGGGAAGGTCTAATCTTGTCTCAAAATAGCAGTTTGATTGAAGGTTGAGGGGAAAAGGGAATTAGTCCCTGTTTCTGAGGTGCATTCTGACCATTGGCTTACATTGGCAGCCTGCAAAGTAGCTGTATTGCGTGTTTTTGTGAAGCTATTTAGGGGTGTTCTAGATTTCTGAGAGTGGGTTTAGGGGTCTGGGGGCACTTCTGGGAAGGTCTAATTTTGTGTCAAAATAGCAATTTGGGCGTAAGTTGAGGAGAAAGGGGAAGTAGGCCTTGTTTCTGAGGTGCATTTTTTCCATTGGCTTACATTGGCTGCCTGCAAGGTATCAGTATTGCGTGTTTTTGGTGAGCAATAGCAGTTTGGTCGTAGGTTGAGAGGAAAGGGGAATTAGGCCCTGTTTCTTTGCCATTAGATACATTGGCGGCCTACAAGGTAGCTGTATTGCGTGTTTTTGGGAAGCTATTTGGGGGTGTTCTAGATTTTTGGGAGTGGGTTTAGGGGTCTGGGAGCACTGCTGGGAAGGTCTAATTTTGTGTCAAAATAGCAGTTTGGGCGTAGGTTAAGGGGAAAGGGGAATTAGGCCCTGTTTCTGAGGTGCATTTTTGCCATTGGCTTACATAGTCGGCCTGCAAGGCAGCTGTATTGCGTGTTTTGGGAAGCTGTTTGGGGGTGTTCTAGATTTTTGGAGTGGGTTTAGGGGTCTGGGAGTACTGCTGGGAAGGTCTAATCTTGTCTCAAAATAGCAGTTTGATTGAAGGTTGAGGGGAAAAGGGAATTAGTCCCTGTTTCTGAGGTGCATTTTGACCATTGGCTTACATTGGCGGCCTGCAAAGTAGCTGTATTGCGTGTTTTTGGGAAGCTATTTAGGGGTGTTCTAGATTTCTGGGAGTGGGTTTAGGGGTCTGGGGGCACTGCTGGGAAGGTCTAATTTTGTGTCAAAATAGCAGTTTGGGCGTAAGTTGAGGAGAAAGGGGAATTAGGCCCTGTTTCTGAGGTGCATTTTTGTCATTGGCTTACATTGGCGGCCTGCAAGGACCTGTATTGCGTGTTTTTGAGAAGCTATTTGGGGGTGTTCTAGATTGTTGGGAGTGGGTTTAGGGGTCTGAGAGCACTGCTGGGAAGGTCTAATTTTGTGTCAAAATAGCAATTTGGGCGTAAGTTGAGGGGAAAGGGGAATTAGGCCCTGTTTCTGAGGTGCATTTTTGCCATTGGCTTACATTGGCGGCCTGCAAGGTACCTGTATTGCGTGTTTTTGAGAAGCTATTTGGGGTGTTCTAGATTGTTGGGAGTGGGTTTAGGGGCCTTGGAGCACTGGTGGGAATGTCTAATTTTGTCTCAAAATATCAGTTTGGGCGTAGGTTGAGGGGAAAGGTGAATTAGGCCCTATTTCTAAGGTGCATTTTTGCCTTTTGCATACATTGGCGGCCTGCAAGGTAGCTGTATTGCGTGTTTTTGGGAAGCTATTTGGGGGTGTTCTAGATTATTGGGAGTGAGTTTAGGGGTCTGGGAGCACTGCTGGGAAGGTCTAATTTTATGTGAAAATAGCAGTTTGATTGAAGGTTGAGGGGAAAAGGGAATTAGTCCCTGTTTCTGAGGTGCATTTTGACCATTGGCTTACATTGGCGGCCTGCAAAGTAGCTGTATTGCGTGTTTTTGGGAAGCTATTTAGGGGTGTTATAGATTTCTGGGAGTGGGTTTAGGGGTCTGGGGGCACTGCTGGGAAGGTCTAATTTTGTGTCAAAATAGCAATTTGGGCGTAAGTTGAGGGGAAAGGGGAATTAGGCCCTGTTTCTGGGGTGCATTTTTGCCATTGGCTTACATTGGCTTCCTGCAAGGTACCTGTATTGCGTGTTTTTGAGAAGCTATTTGGGGGTGTTCTAGATTTTTGGGAGTGGGTTTAGGGGTCTGAGAGCACTGCTGGGAAAGTCTAATTTTGTGTCAAAATAGCAGTTTGGGCGTAGGTTGAGGGGAGAGGGGAATTAAGCCCTGTTTTTGAGGTGCATTGTTGCCATTGGCTTACATAGGCGGCCTGCAAGACAGCTGTATTGCGTGTTTTGGGAAGCTGTTTGGGGGTGTTCTAGATTTTTGGGAGTGGGTTTAAGGGTCTGGGAGCACTGCTGGGAAGGTCTAATTTTGTGTCAAAATAGCAGTTTGGGCGTAGGTTGATGGCAAAGGGGAATTAGTCCCTGTTTCTGAGGTGCATTTTGACCATTGGCTTACATTGGCGGCCTGCAAAGTAGCTGTATTGCGTGTTTTTGGGAAGCTATTTAGGGGTGTAATAGATTTCTGGGAGTGGGTTTAGGGGTCTGGGGGCACTGCTGGGAAGGTCTAATTTTGTGTCAAAATAGCAATTTGGGCGTAAGTTGAGGGGAAAGGGGAATTAGGCCCTGTTTCTGAGGTGCATTTTTGCCATTGGCTTACATTGGCGGCCTGCAAGGTACCTGTATTGCGTGTTTTTGAGAAGCTATTTGGGGTGTTCTAGATTGTTGGGAGTGGGTTTAGGGGCCTTGGAGCACTGGTGGGAATGTCTAATTTTGTCTCAAAATATCAGTTTGGGCGTAGGTTGAGGGGAAAGGTGAATTAGGCCCTATTTCTAAGGTGCATTTTTGCCTTTGGCATACATTGGCGGCCTGCAAGGTAGCTGTATTGCGTGTTTTTGGGAAGCTATTTGGGGGTGTTCTAGATTGTTGGGAGTGAGTTGAGGGGTCTGGGAGCAATGCTGGGAAGGTCTAATTTTGTGTGAAAATAGCAGTTTGATTGAAGGTTGAGGGGAAAAGGGAATTAGTCCCTGTTTCTGAGGTGCATTTTGACCATTGGCTTACATTGGCGGCCTGCAAAGTAGCTGTATTGCGTGTTTTTGGGAAGCTATTTAGGGGTGTTCTAGATTTCTGGGAGTGGGTTTAGGGGTCTGGGGGCACTGCTGGGAAGGTCTAATTTTGTGTCAAATTAGCAATTTGGGCGTAAGTTGAGGGGAAAGGGGAATTAGGCCCTGTTTCTGAGGTGCATTTTTGCCATTGGCTTACATTGGCGGCCTGCAAGGTACCTGTATTGCGTGTTTTTGAGAAGCTATTTGGGGGTGTTCTAGATTGTTGGGAGTGGGTTTAGGGGTCTGAGAGCACTGCTGGGAAGGTCTAATTTTGTGTCAAAATAGCAGTTTGGGCGTAGGTTGAGGGGAAAGGGGAATTAAGCCCTGTTTTTGAGGGGCATTGTTGCCATTGGCTTACATAGGCGGCCTGCAAGGCAGCTGTATTGCGTGTTTTGGGAAGCTGTTTGGGGGTGTTCTAAATTTTTGGAGTGGGTTTAGGGGTCTGGGAGTACTGCTGGGAAGGTCTAATCTTGTCTCAAAACAGCAGTTTGATTGAAGGTTGAGGGGATAAGGGAATTAGTCCCTGTTTCTGAGGTGCATTCTGACCATTGGCTTACATTGGCAGCCTGCAAAGTAGCTGTATTGCGTGTTTTGGGAAGCTATTTAGGGGTGTTCTAGATTTCTGGGAGTGGGTTTAGGGGTCTGGGGGCACTGCTGGGAAGGTCTAATTTTGTGTCAAAATAGCAATTTGGGCGTAAGTTGAGGGGAAAGGGGAATTAGGCCCTGTTTCTGAGGTGCATTTTTGCCATTGGCTTACATTGGCGGCCTGCAAGGTACCTGTATTGCGTGTTTTTGAGAAGCTATTTGGGGGTGTTCTAGATTGTTGGGAGTGGGTTTAGGGGTCTGAGAGCACTGCTGGGAAGGTCTAATTTTGTTTCAAAATAGCAGTTTGGGCGTAGGTTAAGGGGAAAGGGGAATTAGGCCCTGTGTCTGAGGTGCATTTTTGCCATTGGCTTACATAGGCGGCCTGCAAGGCAGCTGTATTGCGTGTTTTGGGAAGCTGTTTGGGGGTGTTATAGATTTCTGGGAGTGGGTTTAGGGGTCTGGGGGCACTGCTGGGAAGGACTAATTTTGTGTCAAAATAGCAATTTGGGCATAAGTTGAGGGGAAAGGGGAATTAGGCCCTGTTTCTGAGGTGCATTTTTGCCATTGGCTTACATTGGCGGCCTGCAAGGTACCTGTATTGCGTGTTTTTGAGAAGCTATTTGGGGGTGTTCTAGATTGTTGGGAGTGGGTTTAGGGGTCTGAGAGCACTGCTGGGAAGGTCTAATTTTGTGACAAAATAGCAGTTTGGGCATAGGTTGAGGGGAAAGGGGAATTAAGCCCTGTTTCTGAGGTGCATTTTTGCCATTGGCTTACATAGGCGGCCTGCAAGGAAGCTGTATTGCGTGTTTTGGGAAGCTGTTTGGGGGTGTTCTAGATTTTTGGAGTGGGTTTAGGGGTCTGGGAGTACTGCTGGGAAGGTCTAATCTTGTCTCAAAATAGCAGTTTGATTGAAGGTTGAGGGGAAAAGGGAATTAGTCCCTGTTTCTGAGGTGCATTCTGACCATTGGCTTACATTGGCAGCCTGCAAAGTAGCTGTATTGCGTGTTTTTGTGAAGCTATTTAGGGGTGTTCTAGATTTCTGAGAGTGGGTTTAGGGGTCTGGGGGCACTTCTGGGAAGGTCTAATTTTGTGTCAAAATAGCAATTTGGGCGTAAGTTGAGGAGAAAGGGGAAGTAGGCCTTGTTTCTGAGGTGCATTTTTTCCATTGGCTTACATTGGCTGCCTGCAAGGTATCAGTATTGCGTGTTTTTGGTGAGCAATAGCAGTTTGGTCGTAGGTTGAGAGGAAAGGGGAATTAGGCCCTGTTTCTTTGCCATTAGATACATTGGCGGCCTACAAGGTAGCTGTATTGCGTGTTTTTGGGAAGCTATTTGGGGGTGTTCTAGATTTTTGGGAGTGGGTTTAGGGGTCTGGGAGCACTGCTGGGAAGGTCTAATTTTGTGTCAAAATAGCAGTTTGGGCGTAGGTTAAGGGGAAAGGGGAATTAGGCCCTGTTTCTGAGGTGCATTTTTGCCATTGGCTTACATAGTCGGCCTGCAAGGCAGCTGTATTGCGTGTTTTGGGAAGCTGTTTGGGGGTGTTCTAGATTTTTGGAGTGGGTTTAGGGGTCTGGGAGTACTGCTGGGAAGGTCTAATCTTGTCTCAAAATAGCAGTTTGATTGAAGGTTGAGGGGAAAAGGGAATTAGTCCCTGTTTCTGAGGTGCATTTTGACCATTGGCTTACATTGGCGGCCTGCAAAGTAGCTGTATTGCGTGTTTTTGGGAAGCTATTTAGGGGTGTTCTAGATTTCTGGGAGTGGGTTTAGGGGTCTGGGGGCACTGCTGGGAAGGTCTAATTTTGTGTCAAAATAGCAGTTTGGGCGTAAGTTGAGGAGAAAGGGGAATTAGGCCCTGTTTCTGAGGTGCATTTTTGTCATTGGCTTACATTGGCGGCCTGCAAGGACCTGTATTGCGTGTTTTTGAGAAGCTATTTGGGGGTGTTCTAGATTGTTGGGAGTGGGTTTAGGGGTCTGAGAGCACTGCTGGGAAGGTCTAATTTTGTGTCAAAATAGCAATTTGGGCGTAAGTTGAGGGGAAAGGGGAATTAGGCCCTGTTTCTGAGGTGCATTTTTGCCATTGGCTTACATTGGCGGCCTGCAAGGTACCTGTATTGCGTGTTTTTGAGAAGCTATTTGGGGTGTTCTAGATTGTTGGGAGTGGGTTTAGGGGCCTTGGAGCACTGGTGGGAATGTCTAATTTTGTCTCAAAATATCAGTTTGGGCGTAGGTTGAGGGGAAAGGTGAATTAGGCCCTATTTCTAAGGTGCATTTTTGCCTTTTGCATACATTGGCGGCCTGCAAGGTAGCTGTATTGCGTGTTTTTGGGAAGCTATTTGGGGGTGTTCTAGATTATTGGGAGTGAGTTTAGGGGTCTGGGAGCACTGCTGGGAAGGTCTAATTTTATGTGAAAATAGCAGTTTGATTGAAGGTTGAGGGGAAAAGGGAATTAGTCCCTGTTTCTGAGGTGCATTTTGACCATTGGCTTACATTGGCGGCCTGCAAAGTAGCTGTATTGCGTGTTTTTGGGAAGCTATTTAGGGGTGTTATAGATTTCTGGGAGTGGGTTTAGGGGTCTGGGGGCACTGCTGGGAAGGTCTAATTTTGTGTCAAAATAGCAATTTGGGCGTAAGTTGAGGGGAAAGGGGAATTAGGCCCTGTTTCTGAGGTGCATTTTTGCCATTGGCTTACATTGGCTTCCTGCAAGGTACCTGTATTGCGTGTTTTTGAGAAGCTATTTGGGGGTGTTCTAGATTTTTGGGAGTGGGTTTAGGGGTCTGAGAGCACTGCTGGGAAAGTCTAATTTTGTGTCAAAATAGCAGTTTGGGCGTAGGTTGAGGGGAGAGGGGAATTAAGCCCTGTTTTTGAGGTGCATTGTTGCCATTGGCTTACATAGGCGGCCTGCAAGACAGCTGTATTGCGTGTTTTGGGAAGCTGTTTGGGGGTGTTCTAGATTTTTGGGAGTGGGTTTAAGGGTCTGGGAGCACTGCTGGGAAGGTCTAATTTTGTGTCAAAATAGCAGTTTGGGCGTAGGTTGATGGCAAAGGGGAATTAGTCCCTGTTTCTGAGGTGCATTTTGACCATTGGCTTACATTGGCGGCCTGCAAAGTAGCTGTATTGCGTGTTTTTGGGAAGCTATTTAGGGGTGTAATAGATTTCTGGGAGTGGGTTTAGGGGTCTGGGGGCACTGCTGGGAAGGTCTAATTTTGTGTCAAAATAGCAATTTGGGCGTAAGTTGAGGGGAAAGGGGAATTAGGCCCTGTTTCTGAGGTGCATTTTTGCCATTGGCTTACATTGGCGGCCTGCAAGGTACCTGTATTGCGTGTTTTTGAGAAGCTATTTGGGGTGTTCTAGATTGTTGGGAGTGGGTTTAGGGGCCTTGGAGCACTGGTGGGAATGTCTAATTTTGTCTCAAAATATCAGTTTGGGCGTAGGTTGAGGGGAAAGGTGAATTAGGCCCTATTTCTAAGGTGCATTTTTGCCTTTGGCATACATTGGCGGCCTGCAAGGTAGCTGTATTGCGTGTTTTTGGGAAGCTATTTGGGGGTGTTCTAGATTGTTGGGAGTGAGTTGAGGGGTCTAGGAGCAATGCTGGGAAGGTCTAATTTTGTGTGAAAATAGCAGTTTGATTGAAGGTTGAGGGGAAAAGGGAATTAGTCCCTGTTTCTGAGGTGCATTTTGACCATTGGCTTACATTGGCGGCCTGCAAAGTAGCTGTATTGCGTGTTTTTGGGAAGCTATTTAGGGGTGTTCTAGATTTCTGGGAGTGGGTTTAGGGGTCTGGGGGCACTGCTGGGAAGGTCTAATTTTGTGTCAAATTAGCAATTTGGGCGTAAGTTGAGGGGAAAGGGGAATTAGGCCCTGTTTCTGAGGTGCATTTTTGCCATTGGCTTACATTGGCGGCCTGCAAGGTACCTGTATTGCGTGTTTTTGAGAAGCTATTTGGGGGTGTTCTAGATTGTTGGGAGTGGGTTTAGGGGTCTGAGAGCACTGCTGGGAAGGTCTAATTTTGTGTCAAAATAGCAGTTTGGGCGTAGGTTGAGGGGAAAGGGGAATTAAGCCCTGTTTTTGAGGGGCATTGTTGCCATTGGCTTACATAGGCGGCCTGCAAGGCAGCTGTATTGCGTGTTTTGGGAAGCTGTTTGGGGGTGTTCTAAATTTTTGGAGTGGGTTTAGGGGTCTGGGAGTACTGCTGGGAAGGTCTAATCTTGTCTCAAAACAGCAGTTTGATTGAAGGTTGAGGGGATAAGGGAATTAGTCCCTGTTTCTGAGGTGCATTCTGACCATTGGCTTACATTGGCAGCCTGCAAAGTAGCTGTATTGCGTGTTTTGGGAAGCTATTTAGGGGTGTTCTAGATTTCTGGGAGTGGGTTTAGGGGTCTGGGGGCACTGCTGGGAAGGTCTAATTTTGTGTCAAAATAGCAATTTGGGCGTAAGTTGAGGGGAAAGGGGAATTAGGCCCTGTTTCTGAGGTGCATTTTTGCCATTGGCTTACATTGGCGGCCTGCAAGGTACCTGTATTGCGTGTTTTTGAGAAGCTATTTGGGGGTGTTCTAGATTGTTGGGAGTGGGTTTAGGGGTCTGAGAGCACTGCTGGGAAGGTCTAATTTTGTTTCAAAATAGCAATTTGGGCGTAAGTTGAGGGGAAAGGGGAATTAGGCCCTGTTTCTGAGGTGCATTTTTGCCATTGGCTTACATTGGCGGCCTGCAAGGTACCTGTATTGCGTGTTTTTGAGAAGCTATTTGGGGGTGTTCTAGATTGTTGGGAGTGGGTTTAGGGGTCTGAGAGCACTGCTGGGAAGGTCTAATTTTGTTTCAAAATAGCAGTTTGGGCGTAGGTTAAGGGGAAAGGGGAATTAGGCCCTGTGTCTGAGGTGCATTTTTGCCATTGGCTTACATAGGCGGCCTGCAAGGCAGCTGTATTGCGTGTTTTGGGAAGCTGTTTGGGGGTGTTATAGATTTCTGGGAGTGGGTTTAGGGGTCTGGGGGCACTGCTGGGAAGGACTAATTTTGTGTCAAAATAGCAATTTGGGCATAAGTTGAGGGGAAAGGGGAATTAGGCCCTGTTTCTGAGGTGCATTTTTGCCATTGGCTTACATTGGCGGCCTGCAAGGTACCTGTATTGCGTGTTTTTGAGAAGCTATTTGGGGGTGTTCTAGATTGTTGGGAGTGGGTTTAGGGGTCTGAGAGCACTGCTGGGAAGGTCTAATTTTGTGACAAAATAGCAGTTTGGGCATAGGTTGAGGGGAAAGGGGAATTAAGCCCTGTTTCTGAGGTGCATTTTTGCCATTGGCTTACATAGGCGGCCTGCAAGGAAGCTGTATTGCGTGTTTTGGGAAGCTGTTTGGGGGTGTTCTAGATTTTTGGAGTGGGTTTAGGGGTCTGGGAGTACTGCTGGGAAGGTCTAATCTTGTCTCAAAATAGCAGTTTGATTGAAGGTTGAGGGGAAAAGGGAATTAGTCCCTGTTTCTGAGGTGCATTCTGACCATTGGCTTACATTGGCAGCCTGCAAAGTAGCTGTATTGCGTGTTTTTGTGAAGCTATTTAGGGGTGTTCTAGATTTCTGAGAGTGGGTTTAGGGGTCTGGGGGCACTTCTGGGAAGGTCTAATTTTGTGTCAAAATAGCAATTTGGGCGTAAGTTGAGGAGAAAGGGGAAGTAGGCCTTGTTTCTGAGGTGCATTTTTTCCATTGGCTTACATTGGCTGCCTGCAAGGTATCAGTATTGCGTGTTTTTGGTGAGCAATAGCAGTTTGGTCGTAGGTTGAGAGGAAAGGGGAATTAGGCCCTGTTTCTTTGCCATTAGATACATTGGCGGCCTACAAGGTAGCTGTATTGCGTGTTTTTGGGAAGCTATTTGGGGGTGTTCTAGATTTTTGGGAGTGGGTTTAGGGGTCTGGGAGCACTGCTGGGAAGGTCTAATTTTGTGTCAAAATAGCAGTTTGGGCGTAGGTTAAGGGGAAAGGGGAATTAGGCCCTGTTTCTGAGGTGCATTTTTGCCATTGGCTTACATAGTCGGCCTGCAAGGCAGCTGTATTGCGTGTTTTGGGAAGCTGTTTGGGGGTGTTCTAGATTTTTGGAGTGGGTTTAGGGGTCTGGGAGTACTGCTGGGAAGGTCTAATCTTGTCTCAAAATAGCAGTTTGATTGAAGGTTGAGGGGAAAAGGGAATTAGTCCCTGTTTCTGAGGTGCATTTTGACCATTGGCTTACATTGGCGGCCTGCAAAGTAGCTGTATTGCGTGTTTTTGGGAAGCTATTTAGGGGTGTTCTAGATTTCTGGGAGTGGGTTTAGGGGTCTGGGGGCACTGCTGGGAAGGTCTAATTTTGTGTCAAAATAGCAGTTTGGGCGTAAGTTGAGGAGAAAGGGGAATTAGGCCCTGTTTCTGAGGTGCATTTTTGTCATTGGCTTACATTGGCGGCCTGCAAGGACCTGTATTGCGTGTTTTTGAGAAGCTATTTGGGGGTGTTCTAGATTGTTGGGAGTGGGTTTAGGGGTCTGAGAGCACTGCTGGGAAGGTCTAATTTTGTGTCAAAATAGCAATTTGGGCGTAAGTTGAGGGGAAAGGGGAATTAGGCCCTGTTTCTGAGGTGCATTTTTGCCATTGGCTTACATTGGCGGCCTGCAAGGTACCTGTATTGCGTGTTTTTGAGAAGCTATTTGGGGTGTTCTAGATTGTTGGGAGTGGGTTTAGGGGCCTTGGAGCACTGGTGGGAATGTCTAATTTTGTCTCAAAATATCAGTTTGGGCGTAGGTTGAGGGGAAAGGTGAATTAGGCCCTATTTCTAAGGTGCATTTTTGCCTTTTGCATACATTGGCGGCCTGCAAGGTAGCTGTATTGCGTGTTTTTGGGAAGCTATTTGGGGGTGTTCTAGATTATTGGGAGTGAGTTTAGGGGTCTGGGAGCACTGCTGGGAAGGTCTAATTTTATGTGAAAATAGCAGTTTGATTGAAGGTTGAGGGGAAAAGGGAATTAGTCCCTGTTTCTGAGGTGCATTTTGACCATTGGCTTACATTGGCGGCCTGCAAAGTAGCTGTATTGCGTGTTTTTGGGAAGCTATTTAGGGGTGTTATAGATTTCTGGGAGTGGGTTTAGGGGTCTGGGGGCACTGCTGGGAAGGTCTAATTTTGTGTCAAAATAGCAATTTGGGCGTAAGTTGAGGGGAAAGGGGAATTAGGCCCTGTTTCTGGGGTGCATTTTTGCCATTGGCTTACATTGGCTTCCTGCAAGGTACCTGTATTGCGTGTTTTTGAGAAGCTATTTGGGGGTGTTCTAGATTTTTGGGAGTGGGTTTAGGGGTCTGAGAGCACTGCTGGGAAAGTCTAATTTTGTGTCAAAATAGCAGTTTGGGCGTAGGTTGAGGGGAGAGGGGAATTAAGCCCTGTTTTTGAGGTGCATTGTTGCCATTGGCTTACATAGGCGGCCTGCAAGACAGCTGTATTGCGTGTTTTGGGAAGCTGTTTGGGGGTGTTCTAGATTTTTGGGAGTGGGTTTAAGGGTCTGGGAGCACTGCTGGGAAGGTCTAATTTTGTGTCAAAATAGCAGTTTGGGCGTAGGTTGATGGCAAAGGGGAATTAGTCCCTGTTTCTGAGGTGCATTTTGACCATTGGCTTACATTGGCGGCCTGCAAAGTAGCTGTATTGCGTGTTTTTGGGAAGCTATTTAGGGGTGTAATAGATTTCTGGGAGTGGGTTTAGGGGTCTGGGGGCACTGCTGGGAAGGTCTAATTTTGTGTCAAAATAGCAATTTGGGCGTAAGTTGAGGGGAAAGGGGAATTAGGCCCTGTTTCTGAGGTGCATTTTTGCCATTGGCTTACATTGGCGGCCTGCAAGGTACCTGTATTGCGTGTTTTTGAGAAGCTATTTGGGGTGTTCTAGATTGTTGGGAGTGGGTTTAGGGGCCTTGGAGCACTGGTGGGAATGTCTAATTTTGTCTCAAAATATCAGTTTGGGCGTAGGTTGAGGGGAAAGGTGAATTAGGCCCTATTTCTAAGGTGCATTTTTGCCTTTGGCATACATTGGCGGCCTGCAAGGTAGCTGTATTGCGTGTTTTTGGGAAGCTATTTGGGGGTGTTCTAGATTGTTGGGAGTGAGTTGAGGGGTCTGGGAGCAATGCTGGGAAGGTCTAATTTTGTGTGAAAATAGCAGTTTGATTGAAGGTTGAGGGGAAAAGGGAATTAGTCCCTGTTTCTGAGGTGCATTTTGACCATTGGCTTACATTGGCGGCCTGCAAAGTAGCTGTATTGCGTGTTTTTGGGAAGCTATTTAGGGGTGTTCTAGATTTCTGGGAGTGGGTTTAGGGGTCTGGGGGCACTGCTGGGAAGGTCTAATTTTGTGTCAAATTAGCAATTTGGGCGTAAGTTGAGGGGAAAGGGGAATTAGGCCCTGTTTCTGAGGTGCATTTTTGCCATTGGCTTACATTGGCGGCCTGCAAGGTACCTGTATTGCGTGTTTTTGAGAAGCTATTTGGGGGTGTTCTAGATTGTTGGGAGTGGGTTTAGGGGTCTGAGAGCACTGCTGGGAAGGTCTAATTTTGTGTCAAAATAGCAGTTTGGGCGTAGGTTGAGGGGAAAGGGGAATTAAGCCCTGTTTTTGAGGGGCATTGTTGCCATTGGCTTACATAGGCGGCCTGCAAGGCAGCTGTATTGCGTGTTTTGGGAAGCTGTTTGGGGGTGTTCTAAATTTTTGGAGTGGGTTTAGGGGTCTGGGAGTACTGCTGGGAAGGTCTAATCTTGTCTCAAAACAGCAGTTTGATTGAAGGTTGAGGGGATAAGGGAATTAGTCCCTGTTTCTGAGGTGCATTCTGACCATTGGCTTACATTGGCAGCCTGCAAAGTAGCTGTATTGCGTGTTTTGGGAAGCTATTTAGGGGTGTTCTAGATTTCTGGGAGTGGGTTTAGGGGTCTGGGGGCACTGCTGGGAAGGTCTAATTTTGTGTCAAAATAGCAATTTGGGCGTAAGTTGAGGGGAAAGGGGAATTAGGCCCTGTTTCTGAGGTGCATTTTTGCCATTGGCTTACATTGGCGGCCTGCAAGGTACCTGTATTGCGTGTTTTTGAGAAGCTATTTGGGGGTGTTCTAGATTGTTGGGAGTGGGTTTAGGGGTCTGAGAGCACTGCTGGGAAGGTCTAATTTTGTTTCAAAATAGCAGTTTGGGCGTAGGGTGAGGGGAAAGGGGAATTAAGCCCTGTTTCTGAGGTGCATTTTTGCCATTGGCTTACATAGTCGGCCTGCAAGGCAGCTGTATTGCGTGTTTTGGGAAGCTGTTTGGGGTTGTTCTATATTTTTGGAGTGGGTTTAGGGGTCTGGGAGTACTGCTGGGAAGGTCTAATCTTTTTTTTTCACAACAGATTTTATTAAGGAATTCAAGCAAGGCAATCAATGTGGCACCCCACAATCAGGAGAAACCACCAAGCATTTGGATACATTACACCTAGCAGGATCAAAGGTCGAAATGAAAGCATCTCAAATCTTATTTATTAGTAACAGCCCCCTACCCCATCCCATCCCAACTCCCCACCACCCTCAACTAATTCCACCCCACAATCCCACCCTAACCCTGTGCACGTAAAAAAAAAAGGGGGGAAAAACAGCGTTGTGTGAGTATAGTGTATGCGGCAAGGCGCAAGACACAGGCCCATGCAATGGGGGAGCTTAGGGTTCCTCTTCGGGGTCGATCGGGGGGTCCAGTGGCAAGTCCCTGTAATCGGCCCATCTCTTCCATATCTTAAAGTGCTTGCGAGGGCACCCTCGCGCTTCAAAAATCGGGAGCTCCAGACCCATACAGAAATCTAGTCCCGCTTTCCATACACACAAAGGAGGTGCTCGTTCGTCTTTCCATGCCCGTGCTAGGTCTCTTTTGGCTAATACAAGTCCCAACAGCAACAGATGGCGCTTATAGCAGTTCCCCCCCACTCCTGCAAGAATATGGAGCAATCCCAACCGGTGAGTGCGGGGTAGGTCCCAGTGTAGCACCTCAGACAGGCAATTCCACACACCTCTCCAAAAGCCAGATATCCCAGGACACAGCCACACCGTATGAAGCAGTGAGCCCATCTCCGTCCCACAACGCAGGCATTCCGGCGATTCAATCAGTCCCGCTTTCCAGAGGCGTTCACGGGTAAAATAAACCCTGTGGAGAATTTTAAATTGAATAAACCTGAGCCTCATTGCGATGGCAGCACCTCGTGGGGATTCCAGGGCCTCCCGCCAATCATCCTCATCCATGGGACCAACATCTGCCTCCCAGGCCGTCCGCAGGGGAAGTAAATCAGAGGCGCAATGAGTGACCACCGTTTGGTATATTCGGGATACTTTTTTGTCCCCGAGATCACCCATGAACAACTTCGCCTCAATAGGGCTGAATTCAGGGAGCGAGTCAAGGTCGGCAATGTGTGGTGTTAGCGCATGCCGGAGCTGCAAATACCGGAAGAATTGGGACCGTGGCATGCGGAACTCCGCACTGAGGTCCTGGAACGACTTAAGAGCAGTACCAGACATCACATGGCCCAGCGACGAGATCCCGATCGCGTCCCACCCACTGAAACCCGACAAAGAGGCCAGTGCAGGCAGTCTACCGTTACGCCACAGTGGTGTTTACGCAGTCAGCTTACCCCACCAGCCCATGCGCTTCAGAGCCTGATGCCAAACAAGTAAGACCGTCTTCGTGACTCTGGGCAACTCCCGTCGCAGCCGAGCAGAGTAGAGGAGCATGTGAAGGGTGTTGTCACCCATCCGTGCGCGTTCCAGGGCATAGGCCGGGTCACCCCTATTACCGTACCACCAGTCATTTAGGATGAGCAGGTGAGCTGCTTGGTAGTAGGACAGGAGGTCCGATGTGGCGAGGCCCCCACAGTAAGTAGATAAAAAGCACGTACGCAGCGCCACCCTGGCAGAGCCCCCAGCCCATAGGAACCGCCCCAAGACCGAGTTCACCTGCCGAAACCACGAGGTCGGGACCGGATGGGGATAATTTTGCAGTTGATACAGAAGGCGTGGAAGCGCTACCATCTTAAAGATGGCGGAATGGCCAAAGATATTAAGAGGCATTCGGGACCAAGTTTTCACATCGGCTTGCACCCGCTCCCAAACCGGAAGGACAGAACGTTCCCACGTGAGGGTCGCAGATTCCGACAGAAACACTCCCAGGTATTGCAGGCCAGTGGTCGCCACCTGCCTTCCAATGTCCAAGGGTCCGACACTGTACCACCTCCAAGAACCCACAGGGTAGATTTACCCATGTTCAAATATAGGCCTGAGACCTCCCCAAAGACCCGCATAATTTCCAACACTCGCGGCCCGGAGCGTCGCAGGTCTGTAAGGAAGAAGAGAACGTCATCAGCGTATAACGCGATCCTATCAGAGAGGCCCCAGGGCCACACAAAGCCACGCATCTGTGCGTCTATACGGACCCAGGCGGCCAACGGCTCCATAACAAGGGCAAAGAGGTATGGGGATAAAGGGCATCCCTGCCGGGTCCCCCGGCCAATGTGGAAGGTCTCCGACACCGCCCCGGCAACACGCACAGTAGCAGTGATGTCCGTATAGAGCAGCTTAATATATGATAGAAATACGGGGCCCAGTTTAAGACGGGGCAGGAGCGCGAACAGAAATGTCCAGCTCACCGAGTCAAACGCTTTGTTAATATCCGCAAGCAACAAAGCCGCCTGCTCACCAGTGGCCCCCATGGCATCAATCGCAGCCCACGCGTGCCGAATATTATGGCGTGTAGCCCTGCTGGGCATAAAGCCCGATTGATCGGGGTGTACCAGTTCCGTGATATACGGAAGCAACCGATTAGCCAGGGCCTTGGCCAGTATTTTGTCTTCTATGTTAAGTAGCGAGATAGGGCGATAAGAGTCGTGCCTATCAGGGGGCTTACCCGGTTTCTGGAAAACCACAATCTCGGCATGATGCCAATCAGGCGGCAGCCTACCCTGTGCACGCGCCGCTTCAAGCGCACGCCGAAAGTGGGGCCCTAGTTGCGTGTGGAACTTTTTATAGAATTCACAAGGGTAACCGCTCGGTCCGGGGGCCTTGCCCGCGTTAAGCTGTCCCAGAGCATCTCCCAGTTCTTCCGCTGTGAGAGGAGCATCCAGAGAATTCCTGGCTTCGTCAGACACAGCTTTAGGGGGTAGGTCATCAATGAATTTAGCCACCTCCTCGCCCGATAGGCTATCACACGGAGCGTATTGCGTCGCAAAGTAGGTTGCGAAACTCGCCGCCAGGCTGGCGGGGTCCGTGATAACCACTCCATCTTCCGCAATAAGACCAGGCAGCGTGTCGGGTTTGGTGTTATATTGGCACAGTCTATAAAGCAGGGAGCCCGATTTGTCCCCCCATTGGTATATCCGGCTCCGCGTGGCCAGCCACGCCTGTTTGGCCTCGTCCAGTAGGACCGACGCGTAGGATTGCTGTGCCTGGAGAAGTAGCCGCACGGCAACCTCGTCCCCACCTCCCCGACTCCGCCGCTCCAATGTCTCCACCAGAGCTGCAGCCGTCGCGATCGCCTCACGACGACCACGACGAGCCGCAGTGGTCCAGGCAATATCCACCCCTCGCACAGTGGGTTTCATAGCCTCCCATACCACTACTGCGTCCACATCCTCAACCAGGTTCTCCCGCCAGTAAAGATCAATGGCCTCCCGTAGATGCTTGACATAGCTAGGCTGCTGAAGGTGCCACGAGGACATCCTCCACCGAAAGGGCTGGCGTCTCCTAATGAGTTCTACTTCAAGCAATACTGGGGAGTGATCAGACAGTCCCCTCGGCAAAATCTCCACTGCACGCACCCTGCACATACACAACCGGGGAACAAACATATAATCCAAGCGGGAAAAGGAGCCATGCACAGCAGACACAAACGTATATTCGCGCGCAGTAGGGTGCATATGTCGCCAGGCATCAATCCAGCCCACTCCATCACACATCGCTCGCAGCCTAGTAGAGAGAGGGGAAGGGGAGGTCAGCCCACCCAGGTCTCGGCGCCCCCTGCGGTCCATACAGACGTCCATAACCTCGTTCCAATCTCCCCCGACCACCGCCAGGGACTCCGGGATATCACTCCACACCTGGAATAGTCTCTCAGCCAGGGCCCACTGCAGGGGGGGGCATAGACACTTCCCAGAACCACGGGCTCCGTACCCACCATGCCCTTCACAAACAAATAACGACCCTGCGGGTCGGCCCATGTCTTCTCGTGCACAAACGCCACCCTACGATGGATGAGGATAGCCACCCCTCTGGACCCCCTGGTAAAGCTGGCATGGTATACCTGTTGATAACCCAATCTCTGTAGGCTGAGCACCTTCGATCCCATCATATGAGTCTCTTGAAGCAGAAGCACATCTGCGGCGGCCCTCTTTCCCCAGCGCAGGACAGCCCCACATTTCACTTTGTCAAGCATCCCCCTCACATTCCATGTAACTACTCGCAGAGACTCCAACGGGAGTCCGTGTATTGAATCAGCCATAATCAGACGGAGGCCACCATGAATGCCCCCTGCGCCCACACCACCCACCACTCAACAACAACGGCATCTTCATAATAAGTACGTGCACCCCCCCTATCACCCTGGAACTCAATAACTTCAGGGACAGCAACCGCCATTCCCTCCTCTAACCCCCAAACTCCCCCTACTGCAACCAGGTTCATAACCCCCCCTCTCGCCTCCCAACACCCCCCCTATACCTCACAAAACCATGAAGCATCTGTCGCGGCATGGGCACTCCCAGGCCCAAAATGGAGGGCCTAGGACCAACCATACCAATGGATCCCGAAACTTGAAAACCCAGTTGTCACTACCCCCCCCCCAACAAGTCCTACCAATGTAGGAGAGGGACTGCCCCCAATCTGCGGTCCCCGAGCCATCTTCACCCCCCATTTCAGGTCACCAGCACAGTCTCGAATGTCGCGGAGGCATCAAATAGGCCACAAGTCCAACGGGCCACAGCCACCACCACTCTAGACCCCGGGAGCCACCCCATCAAGCAGGGGACACAGAGTACCTGAGTTCAGCAATGTCACTTCCCAGATTGGTCGGGGTCTTCAGTTCTGCCACCTCCATGCGCACCAGAGACGGAGGCCGACCGCTTCCGTATTCGGGACCGTCGATTCCTCTTGCCCTTGGGCGGTCGCTCCCCCGGCTCCTGAGACGATCCCCTCGAGGAACCCGGATTCAGGCCCGGCTGAGCATGCGGCCGCAGCGCCACCGTTTCGTCCGTCCACCTGAAAAGATCCTCCGGGGAGTCAAAAAACAGCGTCTTGGACTGAAAGATCACCCTCAGGCGAGCCGGGTACAGCAAAGAGTACTGGAGCTGCAGGCCCCGCAGCTTCGCCTTCGCATCCATGAATGATTGACGCCTCTGCTGCACAAGTTTAGTATAGTCTGGGAAGATCATTATCTTGCAATTCTCAAAGAGGAGAGCATCCCTGGACCTCGCTTCCCGCAATATGGCATCGCGGTCATGATAGTTCAGTAGTCGGGCTATTACCGCCCTGGGCCGCTCACCCTCCGGGGGCCTCTGGGTCAGGGCACGATGCGCATGTTCAATGATGAAACAGTTGGACAGGGCCTCAGGAGGCATCCAGCTCTGCAGCCACTGAGCCAGAAACCGCGCCATGTCTCCCTTCTCACAGCGTTCCGGAAAACCAATGAAGCGGAGGTTGTTGCGCCGAGCGCGTCCCTCCGCATCCTCCGCCCTAAGCGCTAGATTCTTTTGCACGGATTCCACCACTGCCAGACGCTTCTTCAATGAGCCCATATCGTCCTCCACAACCGAAATCCTGGATTCAGCTTCGGTTATCCGCTCCACCGCGTTTCTCAGGTCCTGGCGGATCAGGGTCACATCTACGCCAACTGCGCCTATCTTGGCGTCCAGCATGTCTCTGGACTGAGTGATGGCTGCCATGAGAGCTGTATTGTCCGGCCCCCCCCCGGGAGGGATTGTGACTGTTGTTGTCCTCCACTCGAAGGGCCCGGGCCCCCAGAGGGTCCTGTGAATTTGTCGATGGTCGGCTGCTTAGTTGAGCCACCGCCTCCCCCTCGGGTCATGGCTGCCAGTCCCCAACAGACCAACTAGAGTCTACTCCAGCGAGGGGCGCGTGGGGCAACTGTCCCTTCAGAGGGCCCCGGATAATCTCCTTCGTGGTACAGTTCTGTGCCTAGGCCAGGTCCAGGCAGGCCCCGAGACCAGCCCCCCACTTGTCAACAATCAAGGCACCCAGTCCCCTGGCGGGCCAGGCGGCTTCTTTCTCCCACGACCACGGGCTCCACAGCAATGGGCCTCTTACGTCGTTTATGCAGCGCAGCTAGGGCTCACCCTCCGCCCGGTGCTGTCCCTCGAGGCTCCAAGCTCGTGGTACGGCTCTGGAAGGCCGACCGCAGACCTCAGGATCTACTCCCACGCTGCCAGCAGCCCGCTGGGCCGTGTTGCACCCCTCAGGTAGAGATAGCCCAGTGACCACCACCACAGACGTCCAGGGGGCCCAACGCTGGTACTCACGGTTCTATTCCGGCCACCTGGCCTACCAACGGCCGCCCCACCGCACTCCAGGCCGTTTGCTGAGTAGGAGCTGGAGGGGGCTGTCGCAGAAATGCAGCGCCGAGGCCCGACCGGCCCCGGAGGCAGCCGCCGTCCAGCGCGAGCCCCAGGCGGGCGTCGCGAAACTCGAGGCTCCCGGCTTCCCAGGCGTCACCAGGCCGCAGCTGTTAGTAGGACGGAGGCAAGCTCCTCAGAAATTCAAGCGCGCCGTTTCGCGCCCAGGGGTGGTGTGCGCATCAAGCGGGTGACCCGCAGGGCTGCCCCGGCGCCCAACAACTGGCAGGGAGGTCGCACCGCGCCGGCGGTATCGCTGCCGCTGCGCCCACGCAAGTCCGCGGCTTCCCGGCCGCCCACCGAGCCGCTCCTCCTTCGCCGTCTCCCGAGGGTGTTCGAGGCGTACGGGGCTCCGCCAAGCACACCGGAGGGACACCGACATCCGCTGCAATTGTCTCCGCTCTCCGGGTAAGGCAGATGGGCTCGGGGAACAGGATAATAGAAGGATGATAGCGCGGGCAAGCGGGAGCTCTAGAAAGCTGCGACCGCCATTGCCGCTGGCTAAGCCACGCCCCGGGAAGGTCTAATCTTGTCTCAAAATAGCAGTTTGATTGAAGGTTGAGGGGAAAAGGGAATTAGTCCCTGTTTCTGAGGTGCATTTTGACCATTGGCTTACATTGGCGGCCTGCAAAGTAGCTGTATTGTATGTTTTTGGGAAGCTATTTGTGGGTGTTCTAGATTTCTGGGAGTGGGTTTAGGGGTCTGGGGGCACTGCTGGGAAGGTCTAATTTTGTGTCAAAATAGCAATTTGGGCGTAAGTTGAGGGGAAAGGGGAATTAGGCCCTGTTTCTGAGGTGCATTTTTGTCATTGGCTTATATTGGCGGCCTGCAAGGTACCTGTATTGCGTGTTTTTGAGAAGCTATTTGGGGGTGGTCTAGATTGTTGGGAGTGGGTTTAGGGGTCTGAGAGCACTGCTGGGAAGGTCTAATTTTGTGTCAAAATAGCAGTTTGGGCGTAGGTTGAGGGGAAAGGGGAATTAAGCCCTGTTTCTGAGGTGCATTTTTGCCATTGGTTTACATAGGCGGCTTGCAAGGCAGCTGTATTGCGTGTTTAGGGAAGCTGTTTGGGGGTGTTCTAGATTTTTGGAGTGGGTTTAGGGGTCTGGGAGTACTGCTGGGAAGGTCTAATCTTGTCTCAAAATAGCAGTTTGATTGAAGGTTGAGGGGAAAAGGGAATTAGTCCCTGTTTCTGAGGTGCATTTTGACCATTGGCTTACATTGGCGGCCTGCAAAGTAGCTGTATTGCGTGTTTTTGGGAAGCTATTTAGGGATGTTCTAGATTTCTGGGAATGGGTTTAGGGGTCTGGGGGCACTGCTGGGAAGGTCTAATTTTGTGTCAAAATAGCAATTTGGGCGTAAGTTGAGGGGAAAGGGGAATTAGGCGCTGTTTCTGAGGTGCATTTTTGCCATTGGCTTACATTGGCAGCCGGCAAGGTACCTGTATTGCGTGTTTTGAGAAGCTATTTGGGGGTGTTCTAGATTGTTGGGAGTGGGTTTAGGGGTCTGAGAGCACTGCTGGGAAGGTCTAATTTTGTGTCAAAATAGCAGTTTGGTCGTAGGTTGAGGGGAAAGGGGAATTAGGCCCTGTTTCTGAGGTGCATTTTTGCCATTGGCTTACATAGGCGGCCTGCAAGGCAGCTGTATTGCGTGTTTTGGGAAGCTGTTTGGGGGTGTTCTAGATTTTTGGAGTGGGTTTAGGGGTCTGGTAGTACTGCTGGGAAGGTCTAATCTTGTCTCAAAATAGCAGTTTGATTGAAGGTTGAGAGGAAAAGGGAATTAGTCCCTGTTTCTGAGGTGCATTTTGACCATTGGCTTACATTGGCGGCCTGCAAAGTAGCTGTATTGCGTGTTTTTGGGAAGCTATTTAGGGGTGTTATAGATTTCTGGGAGTGGGTTTAGGGGTCTGGGGGCACTGCTGGGAAGGTCTAATTTTGTGTCAGAATAGCAATTTGGGCGTAAGTTGAAGGGAAAGGGGAATTAGGCCTTGTTTCTGAGGTGCATTTTTGCCATTGGCTTACATTGGCGGCCTGCAAGGTACCTGTATTGCGTGTTTTTGAGAAGCTGTTTGGGGGTGTTCTAGATTTTTGGGAGTGGGTTTAAGGGTCTGGGAGCACTGCTGGGAAGGTCTAATTTTGTGTCAAAATAGCAGTTTGGGCATAGGTTGAGGGGAAAGGGGAATTAGTCCCTGTTTCTGAAGTGCATTTTGACCATTGGCTTACATTGGCGGCCTGCAAAGTAGCTGTATTGCGTGTTTTTGGGAAGCTATTTAGGGGTGTTCTAGATTTCTGGGAGTGGGTTTAGGGGTCTGGGAGCACTGCTGGGAAGGTCTAATTTTGTGTCAAAATAGCAGTTTGGGCGTAAGTTGAGGAGAAAGGGGAATTAGGCTCTGTTTCTGAGGTGCATTTTTGCCATTGGCTTACATTGGCGGCCTGCAAGTTACCTGTATTGCGTGTTTTTGATAAGCTATCTAGGGGTGTTCTAGATTTTGGGAGTGGGTTTAGGGGTCTGGAAGCACTGCTGGGAAGCTCTAATTTTGTGTCAAAATAGCAGTTTTGGTGAAGGTTGAGGGGAAAGGGGAATTAGGCCTTGTTTCTGAGGTGCATTTTTGCCATTGGCTTACATTGGCGCCCTGCAAGGTAGCTGTATTGCGTGTTTTTGGGAAGCTATTTGGGGGTGTTCTAGATTTGTGGGAGTGGGTTTAGGGGTCTGAGAGCACTGCTGGGAAGGTCTAATTTTGTGTCAAAATAGCAGTTTGGGCGTAGGTTGAGGGGAAAGGGGAATTAGGCCCTGTTTCTGAGGTGCATTTTTGCCATTGGCTTACATAGGCGGCCTGCAAGGCAGCTGTATTGCGTGTTTTGGGAAGCTGTTTGGGGGTGTTCTAGATTTTTGGAGTGGGTTTAGGGGTCTGGTAGTACTGCTGGGAAGGTCTAATCTTGTCTCAAAATAGCAGTTTGATTGAAGGTTGAGAGGAAAAGGGAATTAGTCCCTGTTTCTGAGGTGCATTTTTGCCATTGGCTTACATTGGCGGCCTGCAAGGTACCTGTATTGCGTGTTTTTGAGAAGCTGTTTGGGGGTGTTCTAGATTTTTGGGAGTGGGTTTAAGGGTCTGGGAGCACTGCTGGGAAGGTCTAATTTTGTGTCAAAATAGCAGTTTGGGCGTAGGTTGAGGGGAAAGGGGAATTAGTCCCTGTTTCTGAGGTGCATTTTGACCATTGGCTTACATTGGCGGCCTGCAAAGTAGCTGTATTGCGTGTTTTTGGGAAGCTATTTAGGGGTGTTCTAGATTTCTGGAAGTGGGTTTAGGGGTCTGGGAGCACTGCTGGGAAGGTCTAATTTTGTGTCAAAATAGCAGTTTGGGCGTAAGTTGAGGAGAAAGGGGAATTAGGCTCTGTTTCTGAGGTGCATTTTTGCCATTGGCTTACATTGGCGGCCTGCAAGTTACCTGTATTGCGTGTTTTTGATAAGCTATCTGGGGGTGTTCTAGATTTTGGGAGTGGGTTTAGGGGTCTGGAAGCACTGCTGGGAAGCTCTAATTTTGTGTCAAAATAGCAGTTTTGGTGAAGGTTGAGGGGAAAGGGGAATTAGGCCTTGTTTCTGAGGTGCATTTTTGCCATTGGCTTACATTGGCGCCCTGCAAGGTAGCTGTATTGCGTGTTTTTGGGAAGCTATTTGGGGGTGTTCTAGATTTTTGGGAGTGGGTTTAGGGGTCTGAGAGCACTGCTGGGAAGGTCTAATTTTGTGTCAAAATTGCAGTTTGGGCGTAGGTTGAGGGGAAAGGGGAATTAGGCCCTGTTTCTGAGGTGCATTTTTGCCATTGGCTTACATAGGTGGCCTGCAAGGCAGCTGTATTGCGTGTTTTGGGAAGCTCTTTGGGGGTGTTCTAGATTTTTGGAGTGGGTTTAGGGGTCTGGGAGTACTGATGGGAAGGTCTAATCTTGTCTCAAAATAGCAATTTGATTGAAGGTTGAGGGGAAAAGGGAATTAGTCCCTGTTTCTGAGGTGCATTTTGGCCATTGGCTTACATTGGCGGCCTGCAAAGTAGCTGTATTGCGTGTTTTTGGGAAGCTATTTGGGGGGATTCTAGATTTTTGGGAGTGGGTTTAGGGGTGTGAGAGCACTGCTGGGAAGGTCTCATTTTTTGTCAAAATAGCAGTTTGGCCGTAGATTGAGGGGAAAGGGGAATTAGGCCCTGTTTCTGAGGTGCATTTTTGCCATTGGCTTACTTTGGTTGCCCGCAAGGTAGCTGTATTGCGTGATTTTGGGGGGCTATTTGGGGATGATCTAGATATTTGGGAGTGGGTTTAGGGGTCTGGGAGCACTGCTGGGAAGGTCTAATTTTGAGTCAAAATAGCAGTTTGGGCGTAGATTGCCGGGAAAGGGGAATTAGGCCTCGTTTCTGAGGTGCATTTTTCCCATTGGCTTACATTGGCTGCCTGCAAGGTAAATGTATTGTGTGTTTTTGGGAAGCTATTTGGGGGTGTTCCAGATATTTGGGAGTGGGTTTAGGGGTCTGGCAGCACTGCTGGTAAGGTCTAATTGTGTGTCAAAATAGCAGTTTGGGCGTAGGTTGAGGGGAAAGGTGAATTAGGCCTTGTTTCTGAGGTGCATTGTTGCCATTGGCTTACATTGGCGGCCTGCAAGGTAGCAGTATTGCGTGTTTTTGGTGGGCAATTTGGGGGTGTTCTAGATTGTTGGGAGTGGGTTTAGGGGCCTGGGAGCACTGCTTGGAAGGTCTAATTTTGTGTCAAAATAGCAGTTTGGGCGTAGGTTGAGGGGAAAGGGGAATTAGGCCTTGTTTCTGAGGTGCATTGTTGCCATTGGCTTACATTGGCGGCCTGCAAGGTAGCAGTATTTTGTGTTTTTGGTGAACAATTTGGGGGTGTTCTAGATTGTTGGGAGTGGGTTTAGGGGTCTGGGAGCACTGCTGGGAAGGTCTAAGTTTGTGTCAAAATAGCAGTTTGGTCGTAGGTTGAGAGTTAAGGGGAATTAGGCCCTGTTTCTGAGGTGTTTTTTTGCCATTGGATACAATGGCGGCCTGCAAGGTAGCTGTATTGCGTGTTTTTGGGAAGCTATTTGGGGGTGTTCTAGATTTTTGGGAGTGGGTTTAGGGGTGTGGGAGCACTGCTGGGAAGGTCTCATTTTGTGTCAAAATAGCAGTTTGGGCGTAGGTTGAGGGGAAAGGGGAATTAGGCCCTGTTTCTGAGGTGCATTTTTGCCTTTGGCTTACATTGGAGGCCTACAAGGTAGCTGTATTACGTGTTTTTGGGAAGCTATTTGGGGGTGTTCTAGATTTTTGGGAGTGGGTTTAGGGGTCTGGGAGCACTGCTGGGAAGGTCTAATTTTGTGTCAAAATAGCAGTTTGGGCGTAGGTTGCCGGGAAAGGGGAATTAGGCCCTGTTTCTGAGGTGCATTTTTGCCATTGGCTTACATTGGCAGCCTGCAAGGTAAATGTATTGTGTGTTTTTGGGAAGCTATTTGGGGGTGTTCTAGATTTTTGGGAGTGGGTTTAGGGGTCTGGGAGCACTGCTGGGAAGGTCTAATTTTGTGTCAAAATAGCAGTTTGGGCGTAGGTTGAGGGGAAAGGGGAATTAGGCCCTGTTTCTGAGGTGCATTTTTGCCATTGGCTTACATAGGCTGTTAAAATCTAGACTGTGGCATAAACATTATCGGCGCCATCTTGTCCTTTCCAGACCTGCACGTGCGCGTAAGCAGCAGCCATTTTGATTGCCATGGCCTCTCTGCTCACTATCGATAGCCAGCACGTCTCTCCCCCCCTCACCCTCTGGCCTCGCAAGCATCCCCCGCGCTCCGACGGCCCCCGATCTCTCCCCCTTGAATCATAAACGCATCCCCAGCGCGACCCAGCCTCGGAGCCACATCCCGCGCTGAACCCCCACACTCCTTTCATCTCACTTCCTTTGATAACCTCTTCCTCCCTATCCGATTGTCCGAGCAGTTCCCAGACCACCACCTGGCCCCGCAGATGTAGTTTATTGCCTCCTACAGTAGGAAACTCACCCCCATCAAAGGAGCGGAGGTCAATCAACGATTTCGCACCCCAAAGATCCGACTGATCACACGCATCCCCGTTCCCAGCGGAATGTCCAGCTGCGCGATAGCCATCACATGCTGAGATTAGGGTGGGAATCTCTACTGTAGATATGTGTGGGAACGAGCCCAAGGCGGGGATTCCGGGAATGCCTTTCCGTACTTCAAAGGTATTAACAATAACATGTAACCTGCAATAAAGCCATAAAACTGTGTATAAGAGGCCAGGCCTCAGAGATATTGTTAGAGCACCTCGAGAAGATACCCCGTTGTCTGATTTGACGTGTTCTGCTCCGTCGGAATAAACCTCTGTTTCCTGCCTTCCAGTCTCCAGCGCTTGCCTCTTTGTTTGGTATTCTTAAGGGTTTGAGAGGCGGCTAACACCGGGCAATACTTAAAGAGTAAACGATCGAAACCTGTCTCACCTTTCTACAATTGGCGACCCAAACGTGGGGCCCATCAGCGACACGTGGATCCAGTGGGAGAGGTCCTGACGACAGAGTGAACGACTGCAACGATCCGGAAGTGCACCTGCCCGATAGACCCTCGTCTGGCAGCCGATCATCCGAACTTCACTGGTTCCGAACAGACCTCTCTCGAGTGATCTACGGTCCTGACTGGGAACCATCAGGAGTGACGTGGCAATTACGAAGAATAGAGGACGACCAGGCGCTGGAAGCGGAAGACAAGAAACTGACCATGCGGTCCGGGTAAGGTCGTGTAGCACGACAAATTGCGAAACGATTGTTTGATTGTTTGAAAAATACTAGTATTTACTCATTTGTTTGTTCTTGGGAGATTCTCTGTCCGCAAACAGGGCTGACTACTCCCCCTTTGCAGATAGTGAAGGATAGGTAACGCAGACTTTTGTCTCCCGTTGTAATCCGTCGTGCCTGTTTTTCTCCCCCCACTGATTGATTGTTTGACCGAACATTGAATTGTTCAAAGTTGGTTCTCTTAGGAATCTTCTCTGCCTACAAACGGGGAAGAATAAGAATATTCTCTCTCCCTTTGCAGATAGTGAAGGGTAGGTAACGCAGGCTTTTGCCCCCGTTGTAACCCGTCGTGCCTATTTTATTCCTCATTTGATTGATTGTTTGTCCGAACATTGACTGTTTGGAATTGGTTCTTTTTGGAGGTATTCTCTGTTTGCAAACAACGTAGATTAGAAATATTCTGTCTAGTCTTTGCAAGTAGTGAAAAGATAGGTAGTGCAGACTTTTGTCTCCCGTTGTAATCCGTCATGCCTATCTTCTCCCCATTGGTTAGTAGTTGGGACAACCCGGACCGTTTATTAGAGATGAACCATCCAGCTCCGCTGGAAGGCACCCCTAATAAGGACATGTTCACTAGATATGGACTAGTCGCCATAGCTTATAGTAAACTATGGCACAAATATACCAGAAAGGATCAGGAAAGTCAGTGGCCACTGATAGGATCCTTTGATAACGACAAAATAAACGCACTGGAAACAGCCCTTCGTAGCAATAAAACGACGTCCACTATGCTTGATAGTCTCGGCATGTGGCGCAAAGAAGCAGAGCAACGAAAGAAGAGAAACGAAGCCAGATTAGATAAAGAACTACGAAAAGCAGCTCACCTAGCCGCTAGAAAACTAGAAGAAGAGATAAAGGAGAGAGAGGAAGCCAAACAGAAGCGAGAGTCCAAAATCTCGGGCCAGTGTCCCGTTAGAACACCTTCTGCGCTGTACCCTGAGTTACCCTCAAAGCAACGAACAAACGATGATTTATTATTAGGTTCCCCGATTATCTACATGCCCCCTCCATATGCCCCTTCCCAACCCCTAGTACAACACCCGCAACCCCCAAGTACCAGCGAAACTAGCACAGGAACTTCGGTCCTCACGGCCTCCGCGCCGACCGAACCCCGCATTTAGCACGGCGCAAACAATAGCGTTAGGTAACTCTGAATCTAGGAAGACAGACCCCGCTAGACTAAGCAGATTAAGCAAGGATGAACGAGCAGGGATCGATAAGGTAGTAAAGACACTAGTGGAACGAAAAGAGAGCGAAGAATACGTAACGGATATGTACAATTCATATGCCAACAACCACAGACGACACTTTGTTGCGCGCTTTTGTTATCATACCCTTAATGCCTATGAAGACCGATACCACGACAAGGGTCCTGAGAGTCTTACAGTTCTGTATAGAAAAGTTGACATCGGGGAGGAAGGCGAGTGTGATGTGACGGACCTCTTCGTGCGTACGCTAGAAGTTTTCCGCCACCTCACCGAACAAAAGTTAGGCACTAACGCTATAACTCCCGTAGCGACCAACCTCGAACGGAAATAGTTGACGCAATGATGCCTATAAGAGAAGCGGCTCCCTACTGGCTTCCCCCACGAGGAACGGGAACGCACGATGATATTAATCACCAAGATGCACGAGGGAGAGTAGTGTATAACTGGGTCTATCAACCATGGGATCGGCAAGACATCCTGACTGTCCGAAAGTCCTTGCCTGATCTACGAAAGAACCCCACTGCCTTTTATACTGAATTAGGCACAGCATTGGGTTCGACGAATATGACTCTGGCGGATCTCGACTTGTTTTTCGGGCTATGTCTGCCAGCTGATGTGTGGAAGCAAATCCGGAAAGTCGACCACCTTGAGCTGCTTGGACATACCTGGTCACAACTTGAGGGCATAGATAAACAGAGAGAACCTGGACAGAAACCTTTGAAAGCCATTTTAGATCTCCCGGACAAGATCGTCCAGAAATTGAAAACCCTAATCCCAGAAAAGAAAGTGGACTGGTCGATAGTAACGGCCTGCCGCCAGAAACCCCAGGAAGACGTATCAGAATACTTCTCCCGGTTTGAGATGGTGTTCTCCAATTACAGTGGCCAGGACATGACCACCGCGACCGGACACCACCTGTTTGTTCAGAATTACGTTAAGGGTTTATCGCAGGAGGTCTCGCAGAAACTACAGGCCAGCGAGAGTAGTTGGGCAGCCTCTAAACCTGCGGCTATCCTTCAGATGGCCCAGTACTACGAACATCAAAGGAACGAGAACGATAGGGCGACAGAGAAAAAGAAAAAGGACCTGAAAGAAAGGGTGATGATTGCTCAGCTGCAGGGGACAACTAGTGGTAGAGAGCATTACAGAGGAAGTTACCAATCGAATCCCCCTAGGAATCCACCCCATAGAAACAACGCATCCGCACCCAACGCTCCACGAACAGACCTAGACGAAAACCAGTGTGCATTCTGCAAAGGATTTGGTCATTGGAAATCCCAGTGCCCGGTCCTACAACACGTAGTGCGTTATCTAAACGGCTGATTCCAAGGGCACTCTTGTCTGGCTCACACGTAACATCAATAGGTTTTGATGGAACGCCCTCCACTAATCCCTTGTCCACACCAATCTCTTTTGACCTGGATAGTAACATCACTGACACGACATTCTTGCTCTCCGCCAACACCCCCGACGCCATTATGGGACTCGATTTGTTGAAACATTACCGAGCTACTATTAGGTGTTCACAAGACGGAGTTCGAGTCATTTTGTACGACAACCCGACACTGCTCAGACCTTGTCCCACACGACACATGTTTTCCATTACCGATGCTAAGTTGTCCCTTCTCGACACCTTACCTTCGTATCTATGGGCAAAGACTGACTCAGACGTAGGACACATGATGATCGAACCTGTACACATAACTGTTCGACAAGAGACGATGCTCCCGAAACTCCCACAATATCGGATATCACCCGAAGGCGAGAAGGCATTGGTAGAGATCATCCAGTCACTAATAGATGCAGGAGTGGTAGAGGAAGTAGTTAGCAACGTTTGCAACAGCCCTATCCTACCCATAGTTAAGAAACAGGGCGAGGGAGATGCAAAAGCGTACCGCTTCATCATCGACCTGCGAGAAGTTAACAAGGTAGTTGTACCTCAGTACCCCGTAGTCTCAGACATCACCACCATTATGACTCTGATTCCTTCCACGGCCACCACCTTCACGGTAATCGACCTCAAGAACGCATTCTTATCCATTCCCATCCACCCAGACAGCCGCTACCTTTTCGGCTTCACCTTGAGATCCCGCTCGTATAGATTTTGTAGAGCTCCCCAAGGCTACACTGAAAGTCCCAGCATCTATAGCCAGGCCCTCAAGAGACAACTGGATGCAGTCCAGTTACCGGATGGAGTGGTGTTGATCCAATACGTCGATGATATCCTTTTGGCGGCTGACACCACTCCACTTGCAGTCACAGCCACCATACAACTCCTGCACTTCCTCGCGGAGAATGGCCACAAGGTCTCCAAGAAGAAGTTGCAATTCTGCCAACCCCAGGTCACTTACCTAGGCCACCTCCTATCCAAAGACGGGAGGAAACTTACACCCGACCGAATTCAGACCATTCTAGAAACCCCTGTCCCTAAGACTCAGAAACAAGTCCGCTCCCTAGTAGGCCTCACCTCTTTCTGCCGGCAGTGGTTGCCAAACTTCAGCCTGATTGTGAAACCACTACTTTCCTTACTTTCCTTGCTAGCCAAAGATGTCCCCTTCCCGCTCCCTTGGACCCCTGAATGCCAATCCTCCTTTACAGAACTACGAGACGCCCTCTGTTCCGCTCCAGTCCTAGGAACCCCCGATTACACGAAGCCCTTCTCTCTCTACACCCACGAAAGGGAGGGATGTGCTTTGTCTGTTCTGACTCAGTCCATTGGCCCCAAGCAACGTCCATGTGCCTACTTCTCTGCCACTCTTGACCCCGTAGCCAGAGCCTACCTGCCTTTGAGCTGTAGCTGCCGCTGCAATCTCTATCCGACAAAGTGAGGGGATCGTACTCTTGAATTCCCTTACGGTGTTAGTGCCCCATGCGGTCGACACCCTCCTAAACCAGACTAAGACACAGCATCTGACTAGTGCACGACTGACTGGGTACGAACTGACTCTGCTTGCACCCCACATTACGTTAAAAAGATGCACCACTCTGAACCCAGCCACCTTGTTACCCCTGCCTGAAAACGACCCCAATGTACCCCCCATACATGACTGTGTGACCCTTACGGACGAACAGACTAGGAGTAGAGTTGACCTCCGAGATACTGCTTTTTCAGATCCCGACGGGGAACTATGGGTAGATGGCTCCTGTATCAAAACTCCCCGATGGCACCACCTCAGCTGCTTACGCAGTTACCACGGCTCGAACTGTAGTTGAGACCGCTCGCATTGCACAAAAATCGGCACAAGCCGCAGAACTGATTGCCCTCACACGAGCCTGTATCCTAGAAGCAGGAACGACAGCAAACGTTTATACGGACAGCCAGTATGCCTTCGGGGTAGTTCATCATTTTGGGCTCCTGTGGAAGGAAAGGGGATTCTTGACTTCACATGGCACACCCATCCTACATGGAGATCTAGTCTCCGCTCTGACTGAAGCAGTCCTTCTTCCCAAGCAACTTGCTGTGATCAAATGCCAGGCACACAAAAAGGTGACGGACATAATTGGGCGAGGGAATGCACTAGCTGACATTACTGCCAGGACCACAGAACCTCTGTTTCCTGCCTTCCAGTCTCCAGCGCCTGCCTCTTTGTTTGGTATTCTTAAGGGTTTAAGAGGCGGCTAACGCCGGGCAATACTTAAAGAGTAAACGATCGAAACCTGCCTCACCTTTCTACAAGGCGGCCTGCAAGGCAGCTGTATTGCGTGTTTTGGGAAGCTGTTTGGGGGTGTTCTAGATTTTTGGAGTGGGTTTAGAGGTCTGGGAGTACTGCTGGGAAGGTCTAATCTTGTCTCAAAATAGCAGTTTGATTGAAGGTTGAGGGGAAAAGGGAATTAGTCCCTGTTTCTGAGGTGCATTTTGACCATTGGCTTACATTCGCGGCCTGCAAAGTAGCTGCATTGCATGTTTTTGGGAAGCTATTTGTGGGTGTTCTAGATTTCTGGGAGAGGGTTTAGGGGTCTAGGAGCACTGCTGGGAAGGTCTAATTTTGTGTCAAAATAGCAGTTTGGGCGTAGGTTGAGGGGAAAGGGGAATTAGGCCTTGTTTCTGAGGTGCATTTATGCCATTGGCTTACATTGGCGGCTTGCAAGGTAGCAGTATTGCGTGTTTTTGGTGGGCAATTTGGGGGTGTTCTAGATTGTTGGGAGTGGGTTTAGGGGCCTGGGAGCACTGCTGGGGAGGTCTAATTTTGTCTCAAAATAGCAGTTCGGGCGTAGGTTGAGGGGAAAGGGGAATTAGGCCCTGTTTCTGAGGTGCATTTTTGCCATTGGCTTACATTGGCGGCCTGCAAGACAGCTGTATTGCGTGTTTTGGGAAGCTGTTTGGGGGTGTTCTAGATTTTTGGGAGTGGGTTTAGGGGTCTGGGAGCACTGCTGGGAAGGTCTAATTTTGTCTCAAAATAGCAGTTTGGTTGTAGGTTGAGGGGAAAAGGGAATTAGTCCCTGTTTCTGAGGTGCATTTTGGCCATTGGCTTACATTGGCGGCCTGCAAAGTAGCTGTATTGCGTGTTTTTGGGAAGCTATTTGAGGGTGTTCTAGATTTTTGGGAGTGGGTTTAGGGGTGTGAGAGGACTGCTGGGAAGGTCTCATTTTGTGTCAAAATAGCAGTTTGGCCGTAGATTGAGGGGAAAGGGGAATTAGGCCCTGTTTCTGAGGTGCATTTTTGCCATTGGCTTACTTTGGTGGCCCGCAAGGTAAATGTATTGTGTATTTTTGGGAAGCTATTTGGGGGTGTTCTAGATTTTTGGGAGTTGGTTTAGGGGTCTGGGAGCACTGCTGGGAGGGTCTAATTTTGTGTCAAAATAGCAGTTTGGGCGCTGCGCCTCTCACCAGGCCGGGTCACCCCCTTGCTCCTCCTGCCACCTCCTGCTCCTGACAAGCCAGCCTTTTTGCCGCATTTTCCGCCGCCGACGCCCCCCCTGCCCCCCCGAGCGGCCCAGCCACAGCAGAGCCGCCCGCTCGCCAGTTTTTCCCGCCGCAGCTCCACACAGACCCCGCCCACCACCGGCCCATTGGCCGAACCGCGACTGACGCCCAGCTGACCCGCCCTCCTGTCCCCCTTTCCTAAGGGGACAGCAAGGAGTGCTCGGGAGTGACCGCTGCGCCTCTCACCAGGCCGGGTCACCCCCTTGCTCCTCCTGCCGCCTCCTGCTCCTGACAAGCCAGCCTTTTGCCGCATTTTCCGCCGCCGACGCCCCCCTGCCCCCCCGAGCGGCCCAGCCACAGCAGAGCCGCCCGCTCGACAGTTTTTCCCGCCGCAGCTCCACACAGGCCCCGCCCATCACCGGCCCATTGGCCGAACCGCGACCGACGCCCAGCTGACCCGCCCTCCCGTCCCCCTTCTTATGACGCCCCCAGAGCGACCGCACAGCGGGAGCACCGATTGAGCGCCAAAGGTGTGCCAAAGGTAAGCCCGTCTGCGCCCGTCCACGCCTGGACCGCGCCCAGCGCCAGGACCCCTGGCCCCCGCAGAAACCAGCCCACCCGCTGGACCTACGACGCCACCGAACTCTACACACTCAACGCCGGTAGATTCCCGGGCTGCTATCGAGCCACCCCGAGACGCACCCACGGACCCTTCTGCTGCCACTCCTGCAAGTTCACCTGCATCCGGACCTGCACCTCTCCAGCACCGACCAAGACCAAGACGAGCAACAGCAGCAGCCACCTGAATTGCATCCTGCTCAACACCCGCTCCGTTCACAGACACGCCGTCGAGCTCTGGAACCTGCTCGACACAACTTCACCAGACGTCGCCTTCCTCACGGAAACCTGGATGAACGCCTCTTCAGCGCCCGACATCGCCATCGCCATCCCAGACGGCTACAAGATCATCCGTAGGGACCGTATCAACCAAACCAGAGGAGGCATCGCCATCATCCACAAGAACACGATCCGCATCACGACCAACACCGACGACTCCCTCGCACCCGCCGAGCACCTGCACTTCCAGGTCCACATCACCCCCAAGATCACCCTCAGAGGCACCCTCATCTACAGACCCCCGGGACCACGCACACAATTCAGCGAGGACATCGCCGACTTCATCAGCCCACACGCCCTCCTCTCCGCTGACTACATCCTCCTCGGGGACCTCAACATCCACCTGGAGAACAACAACGACCGCAACACCACCACGCTGCTGGACAACCTCGCCAACCTGGGACTCAAGCAGCTGGTGACCACCCCCACCCACTACGCCGGACACACACTCGACCCCGTCTTCTCATCCAACAAGGACATCACCTTCAGCCACGCCACCGGACTCCACTGGACGGACCACAGCTGCGTCCACTTCAGCTTCAGAAGGACCACGATCCACCACCACCAGCAACAGGTTACACGCAGAAACTGGAACAGGATCTCAGCCGACCAGCTTGCGACTTCCCTGAGCAAGAACCCACCCACCAGCGCAACGAACCCCAGCCAAGCGGCCAACAACCTTACGCAGTGGATCAGCGACTGCGCAGACGACCTCGCCCCCCTGAGGACCCCGCCCAGCAGACCCGGCAGCAAGAAAGCCCCATGGTTCACCGACGAACTCAAGAGCTCCAAGAAGAACTGCCGAGCCCTCGAGAGAACCTGGCGCAGAGACCCAACACCGGACAACATGACTGCCCTCAAGCTCGCCACCCGAAAACACCACCAACTCATCCGCGCCACCAAGAAAACTGCTTTCAAGGAACGACTGGACTACAACGCACACAACAGCAAGGAACTCTTCAACATTGTTAAAGAGCTCCCCAACCCCAACGCCGGAAACAACAACATCACCCCTTCGCAAGACCTCTGCAACTCCCTTGCCTCCTACTTCCACAACAAGATCGCGGACATACACAACAGCTTCAGCACTCAACTGACGCAACCCACGTCCGAACCACTGCCCCCCACCACCACCCTCCGCGCCTGGACCCCGATCAGCACCGAAGACACCTTCCGCACGATGAACTCCATCCACTCCGGATCTCCGACCGACCCCTGCCCCCACCACGTCTTCAACAAGGCCGACGCTGTCATCGCACCCCACCTGCGGGACATCATCAACACCTCCTTCGACACCGCTACCTTTCCGGAGAGCTGGAAGCATGCCCAACTCAGCGCTCTTCTCAAGAAGCCATCAGCCGACCCCACCGACCTCAAGAACTACCGCCCTATCTCGCTGCTCCCGTTCCCTGCAAAAGTCATCGAGAAGACCGTCAACAAGCAGCTGGCCGCCTTCCTCGAGACGAACGGATCCCTCGACCTCTCGCAGTCTGGATTCCGGGCCAACCATAGCACCAATCGCAGCCACCGATGACATCCGAGCACTGCTTGACAACGGAGAAACAGCAGCCCTCATCCTCCTAGACCTCTCCGTGGCCTTCGACACTGTCTGCCACCGTACACTAGTACAGCGACTCAGCAACGTCGGAATCCAGGAGAAGGCACTGGAGTGGATCACCTCCTTCCTCGCCGGAAGGACACAGAGAGTCCGCCTCCCCCCGTTCAGATCTGAAGCCACCGAAGTCATCTGCGGCGTTCCCCAAGGCTCCTCGCTCAGCCCAACCCTCTTCAACGTCTACATGAGCCCCCTCGCAGCCATCGCACGCCAGCACAACCTCAACATCATCACCTACGCCGATGACACCCAGCTGATCCTCTCCCTCACCAACGACCCCGCCACTGCCAGAGCCAACCTTCACGAAGGGATGAAAGAGGTAGCCGAATGGATGAAGAACAGCCGCCTGAAACTGAACTCGGACAAGACGGAAGTCCTCATCCTGGGATCCTCACCCTCCGCCTGGGACGGCTCCTGGTGGCCCCCCGCCCTAGGCAGCGCACCCAAACCAACAGACCACGCACGCAACCTGGGATTCATCCTGGACTCCTCCCTCTCCATGACCAGACAAGTCAACGCCGTCTCCTCGTCGTGCTTCAACATCCTGCGCATGCTACGTAAGATCTTCCGGTGGATCCCCACCGAGACCAGGAAGACGGTCACCCAGGTCCTCGTCACCAGCCGCCTGGACTACGGCAACTCCCTCTATGCCGGAACCACCGCCAAACTCCAGAAGAGACTCCAGCGGATCCAGAACGCCTCAGCACGACTCATCCTGGACATCCCCTGTCGCAGCCACATCTCCGAACACCTGAGAGACCTGCACTGGCTCCCGGTCAACAAGAGAATCACCTTCCGTCTCCTCACCCACGCACACAAAGCCCTACACAACCAAGGCCCAGGTTACCTCAACAGTCGCCTCAACTTCTACGCTCCCAAACGCCAGCTCCGATCGACCGGCCACGCCCTCGCCGCCGTCCCCCGCATCCGAAGAGCCACCACAGGGGGACGGTCCTTCTCCTACCTCGCCGCCAAGACATGGAACTCCCTCCCGACTCACCTTCGCCTGACCCAGGACCACCTCGCCTTCAGGAAGCAACTCAAGACCTGGCTGTTCGAGCAGTAGCGGACCCCCCTCCCCTAGCGCCTTGAGACCCTCTGGATGAGTAGTGCGCTATATAAATGCTTTGATTGATTGATTGATTGATAGGTTGAGGGGAAAGGTGAATTAGGCCTTGTTTCTGAGGTGCATTGTTGCCATTGGCTTACATAGGCGGCCTGCAAGGTAGCAGTATTGCGTGTTTTTGGTGGGCAATTTGGGGGTGTTTTAGATATTTGGGAGTGGGTTTAGGGGCCTGGAAGCACTGCTTGGAAGGTCTAATTTTGTGTCAAAATAGCAGTTTGGGCGTAGGTTGAGGGGAAAGGGGAATTAGGCCTTGTTTCTGAGGTGCATTGTTGCCATTGGCTTACATTGGCGGCCTGCAAGGTAGCAGTATTGCGTGTTTTTGGTGAGCAATTTGGGGGTGTTCTAGATTGTTGGGAGTGGGTTTATGGGTATGGGAGCACTGCTGGGAAGGTCTAATTTTGTGTCAAAATAGCAGTTTGGGCGTAGGTTGAGGGGAAAGGTGAATTAGGCCTTGTTTCTGAGGTGCATTGTTGCCATTGGCTTACATTGGCGGCCTGCAAGGTAGCAGTATTGCGTGTTTTTGGTGGGCAATTTGGGGGTGTTCTAGATTGTCGGGAGTGGGTTAAGGAGCCTGGGAGCACTGCTTGGAAGGTCTAATTTTGTGTCAAAATAGCAGTTTGGGCGTAGGTTGAGGGGAAAGGGGAATTAGGCCTTGTTTCTGAGGTGCATTGTTTCCATTGGCTAACATTGGCGGCCTGCAAGGTAGCAGTATTGCGTGTTTTTGGTGAACAATTTGGGGGTGTTCTAGATTGTTGGGAGTGGGTTTAGGGGTCTGGGAGCACTGCTGGGAAGGTCTAATTTTGTGTCAAAATAGCAGTTTGGTCGTAGGTTGAGGAGAAAAGGGAATTAGTCCCTGTTTCTGAGGTGATTTTTGACCATTGGCTTACATTGGCGGCCTGAAAAGTAGCTGTATTGCGTGTTTTTGGGAAGCTATTTAGGGGTGTTCTAGATTTCTGGTAGTGGGTTTAGGGGCCTGGGGGCACTGCTGGGAAGGTCTAATTTTGTGTCAAAATAGCAATTTGGGCGTAAGTTGAGGGGAAAGGGGAATTAGGCCCTGTTTCTGAGGTGCATTTTTGCCATTGGCTTACATTGGCGGCCTGCAAGGTACCTGTATTGCGTGTTTTTGAGAAGCTATTTGGGGGTGTTCTAGATTGTTGGGAGTGGGTTTAGGGGCCTTGGAGCACTGCTGGGAATGTCTAATTTTGTCTCAAAATATCAGTTTGGGCGTAGGTTGAGGGGAAAGGTGAATTAGGCCCTGTTTCTGAGGTGCATTTTTGCCATTGGCTTACATTGGCGGCCTGCAAGGTAGCTGCATTGCATGTTTTTGGGAAGCTATTTGTGGGTGTTCTAGATTTCTGGGAGAGGGCTTAGGGGTCTGGGAGCACTGCTGGGAAGGTCTAATTTTGTGTCAAAATAGCAGTTTGGGCGTAGGTTGAGGGGAAAGGGGAATTAGGCCTTGTTTCTGAGGTGCATTTTTGCCATTGGCTTACATTGGCGGCTTGCAAGGTAGCAGTATTGCATGTTTTTGGTGGGCAATTTGGGGGTGTTCTAGATTGTTGGGAGTGGGTTTAGGGGCCTGGGAGCACTGCTGGCACGGTCTAATTTTGTCTCAAAATAGCAGTTCGGGCGTAGGTTGAGGGGAAAGAGGAATTAGGCCCTGTTTCTGAGGTGCATTTTTGCCATTGGCTTATATTGGCGGCCTGCAAGGTAGCTGTATTGCGTGTTTTTGGAAGCTATTTGGGGTTGTTCTAGATTTTTGGGAGTGGGTTTAGGGGTCTGGAAGAACTGCTGGGAAGGTCTAATGTTGTACCTAAATATCAGTTTGGTCATAAGTTGAGGGGAAAGGGGAATTAGTCCCTGTTTCTGAGGTGCATTTTTGCCATTGGCTTATATTGGTGGCCTGCAAGACAGCTGTATTGCGTGTTTTGGGAAGCTGTTTAGGGGTGTTCTAGATTTTTGGGAGTGGGTTTAGGGGTCTGGGAGCACTGCTGGGAAGGTCTAATTTTGTCTCAAAATAGCAGTTTGGTTGTAGGTTGAGGGGAAAAGGGAATTAGTCCCTGTTTCTGAGGTGCATTTTGGCCATTGGCTTACATTGGCGGCCTGCAAAGTAGCTGTATTGCGTGTATTTGGGAAGCTATTTGGGGGTGTTCTAGATTTTTGGGAGTGGGTTTAGGGGTGTGAGGGCACTGCTGGGAAGGTCTCATTTTGTGTCAAAATAGCAGTTTGGCCGTAGATTGAGGGGAAAGGGGAATTAGGCCCTGTTTCTGAGGTGCATTTTTGCCATTGGCTTACTTTGGTTGCCCGCAAGGTAGCTGTATTGCGTGTTTTTAGGGGGATATTTGGGGATGATCTAGATATTTGGGAGTGGGTTTAGGGGTCTGGGAACACTGCTGGGAAGGTCTAATTTTGTGTCAAAATAGCAGTTTGGGCGTAGGTTGAGGGGAAAGGTGAATTAGGCCTTGTTTCTGAGGTGCATTGTTGCCATTGGCTTACATTGGCGGCCTGCAAGGTAGCAGTATTGCGTGTTTTTGGTGGGCAATTTGGGGGTGTTCTAGATTGTTGGGAGTGGGTTTAGGGGCCTGGGAGCACTGCTTGGAAGGTCTAATTTTGTGTCAAAATAGCAGTTTGGGCGTAGGTTGAGGGGAAAGGGGAATTAGGCCTTGTTTCTGAGGTGCATTGTTGCCATTGGCTTACATTGGCGGCCTGCAAGGTAGCAGTATTGTGTGTTTTTGGTGAACAATTTGTGGTTGTTCTAGATTGTTGGGAGTGGGTTTAGGGGTCTGGGAGCACTGCTGGGAAGGTATAATTGTGTGTCAAAATAGCAGTTTGGTCGTAGGTTGAGAGGAAAGGGGAATTAGGCCCTCTTTCTGAGGTGTTTTTTTGCCATTGGATACATTGGCGGCCTGCAAGGTAGCTGTATTGTGTGTTTTTGGGAAGCTATTTAGGGGTGTTCTAGATTTTTGGGAGTGGGTTTAGGGGTGTGGGAGCACTGCTGGGAAGGTCTCATTTTGTGTCAAAATAGCAGTTTGGGCGTAGGTTGAGGGAAAAGGGGAATTAGGCCCTCTTTCTGAGGTGCATTTTTGCCTTTGGCTAACATTGGCGGCCTGCAAGGTAGCTGTATTGCGTGTTTTTGGGAAGCTATTTGGGGGTGTTCTAGATTTTTGGGAGTGGGTTTAGGGGTCTGGGAGCACTGCTGGGAAGGTCTAATTTTGTGTCAAAATAGCAGTTTGGGCGTAGGTTGCCGGGAAAGGGGAATTAGGCCCTGTTTCTGAGGTGCATTTTTGCCATTGGCTTACATTGGCAGCCTGCAAGGTAAATGTATTGTGTGTTTTTGGGAAGCTATTTGGGGGTGTTCTAGATTTCTGGGAGTGGGTTTAGGGGTCTGGGAGCACTGCTGGGAAGGTCTAATTTTGTGTCAAAATAGCAGTTTGGGCGTAGGTTGAGGGGAAAGGGGAATTAGGCCCTGTTTCTGAGGTGCATTTTTGCCATTGGCTTACATAGGCGGCCTGCAAGGCAGCTGTATTGCGTGTTTTGGGAAGCTGTTTGGGGGTGTTCTAGATTTTTGGAGTGGGTTTAGGGGTCTGGGAGTACTGCTGGGAAGGTCTAATCTTGTCTCAAAATAGCAGTTTGATTGAAGGTTGAGGGGAAAAGGGAATTAGTCCCTGTTTCTGAGGTGCATTTTGACCATTGGCTTACATTGGCGGCCTGCAAAGTAGCTGCATTGTATGTTTTTGGGAAGCTATTTGTGGGTGTTCTAGATTTCTGGGAGAGGGTTTAGGGGTCTGGGAGCACTGCTGGGAAGGTCTAATTTTGTGTCAAAATAGCAGTTTGGGCGTAGGTTGAGGGGAAAGGGGAATTAGGCCTTGTTTCTGAGGTGCATTTTTTCCATTGGCTTACATTGGCGGCTTGCAAGGTAGCAGTATTGTGTGTTTTTGGTGGGCAATTTGGGGGTGTTCTAGATTGTTGGGAGTGGGTTTAGGGGCCTGGGAACACAGCTTGGAAGGTCTAATTTTGTGTCAAAATAGCAG